>NW_025234240.1:0-7260 GCF_018294505.1 Triticum aestivum | reverse complement strand
AAAGAAAATTAGATGCTATGAACTTCGGCGACTCGGCACCAACTCGCCTCCAGACCGTTTGTTCGCGCCGGCTCGCTCCTAGGCGGCGATTTTACGCGTCCCCTGGGAGGTCAACGGCCGGAGATGCTCTAAGGGACTTGAAACCTCGACACATGCCTTCCGACTGAACTGATTTGCGTCGGTGCCTGTGGGTGCGGTGTGGGATCTCATGGCGTCAAAGACGGGCTCCCTAGCTACTACTCATCTTGTGGGCGATCAAAGCTGTCGACCAAAGCTGTCGTGCTTGGAAGAACCATATCTTTACCAGTTGATAGCATCATCGCTCGCATTGTTGACAAAGCCCCTGAGTGGAGGATGGTCTTGAGATTCTATTATGGGATCACCCTCGCTCCTCCGACAGAGGACGGAGAGAACTCACAACATAGGCTTGCTACCCACCTCGGAAGCTTGAACTTGGTTAAATCATGTTCGTGTCACATCAATCTCGCAAATATAATCAAGGGTCCACATGGACCCTACAAAATTCGTCATCGGCGGGCATAGGTAGCCGTGAGTGGTAAAGATTATCAACACCGATCCATGGGCGAAAATCCTGTTTATGGGTGATAGGTTTTTGCATGTCAATATTATTCGCCTATGTAGTAGTGAAATTATTTTTATTGTTTTTAACGAATATTCAAACTACAATATTTCGATGCAGAGATAATCAAGGAATATAGTGCTGATAGTAGAATCGAACCCGGGTGGGACAAAAATGAAGGAACTGTCACCCACCAGCCGCCACACCCCATCGTTGATCAAAAATACAATGGCAGAGGTTTCTCCCTCGTCCCGTCCCGTCCCGCTCCCGCGAGCGGGAGGGACGAACCCTAAATCGCGCCGCCGCCGTCCTCCTCCTCACGCCCTCTCCCTCGCCGCCGCCGGGCAAAGCCCGGTCGGTGTAGGCGACGGCGGGGATCTCTTTCCTCCCTCGGCGGTCCTGTAGCGCGGGATGTGACGACCTTCATGGGATGCGACGCTCGCGCGGGGCGCGGCGGCGGCGCTGCGGACGGCCGTGCCGGCGACGCGGGCGGCCGTGGGCGCTATGGCGGCTGCGCTGGCCCGGCCTGTTGTGGAGCGGCGGGGCTGCGAGCAGCATGTGCGGGGGCCTTCGGGCGGCGGCGGCGGGCGGATCTGGCGGTGGCGGCAGCTGTGATGCGGCTAGGCGCAGGTGGCGGGGGGCGTGGTCTGCGTCGTACGCGGCCGTCCTTGGGCTGGTCCTCTGGCTGGGCGGGGTTGGCTGCGGTTGGCTGCCCTTGGCCAGGCGCTGGTGCAGCCATGTGCGGCGTGCGGGCTTCAGGAAGGTCCCGTGGGGCTGCACCTCCCGGAGGTGCGTCTTTTGGCGGCGGGGTTGGCGCGTGGAGGTGCGGCCGGTGGTTGCGTGCTCTGTTGGGCCTTCCGCTTGGTCCCGGCGAGCGACGCGGAGTAGGGCAGCGGCCCGACGTGGTGGCTGCTCTGGTCGTGGGATACGGTGGCGCTCGGAGGTATGGTGTGGCCTCCCTGATGCCTCGTGTCTACACGTACGACAGCTGGGCGACGGTTGGCTTCTTCGTCGGCGTCGGCTCGTTTGCAGGTGGGCTGTTTCGGCCTTCGATCCCTCCCCTCGGCGCTCGTGCACTACTTTCGTCGAAGGGCGGGTCCTTTCCCAGTTGCAGTCCATCGTCTGTTTCGCGCCCGGTGCAGCAGGACCGAGCTCGTCCCGTGCCCGGTTGTTGGATCAATCTCGTCTCGCGCCCGACAGCAGGATTGTGCTTGTCTCGCGCCCGGCTGCAGGACCATGCTCGTTTCGCACCCGGCTGCAGCACCGTGCTCGTCTTGCGCACGGTCCAGCAGGACGGGTCCGTCCAGGGGTGCGAAAGGCGGGGCCTTTCCGCTCGTCTCTTTGGTTGGGGTAGCGGCGGGTCTTGGCCGTGGAGGTGTCAAGGTCTTGGATGCCAGGGCGGCGGCCCTGGTGGTGGTAGTGCGGCGCTCTTGGGCAGAGCCCGTGGCTTGGTGCTACCCGGTGGCCATGGCCGTGTGGGCGGCGTGGTAGCCGGGGTGTGGCATTCGATGGCGGCGAGTGTTGGACTTGGTGAAAACCTGCTCTGTCTTCGGCCAGACCGGCGGCGGCGAAGCTCGTTCCCTTCTTGAAGGCGTCGTCGCGGCTCTCATTGCCAGTCGTGTTGCTCCAGGGGAAACTCTGATCCTCGGATCGGGGGGCGGCGGTGCTCCAGTGTCGTAACCTTCCTGAAGGCGCCGTCTTGGAGTCCGCGGTTCGTCGTATGCGGCTTCATCTCTTCGCGGTGGCATGTTCACGGGGAGTCCCCGATTACTCTTGTAGTGATAAGGGGTGGTGTTGCTGCGCTCAGCGCCTATGTATCCTGCCTTGGGTGTGTGCGTGTGTTGTGGTGGCGTGCGTTTGTACCGATTTGTTGTGGATCGTTGCTTTATATATAAAACGGGGTGAAAGCCTTTTTCAGCAAAAATACAATGGCAAACATACTTGCACATGTACCCAAATTGAAAAAAATAATAGTAAAAGGGGTTAAATATTTCTGAAACTTCTATTCAACAAACATGGTCTAGCGTTATATTCATCTGTAAAGTTTCACGATTTTTTTAAATTTTGTGGTATTTTGGGCCAAAAAACAGAAATCGTTACTACATTAAAGTTACTATTCATGTTTTCCATGGTAGCAATTTTGTATCTTTGCCAAGAAGTAATCGGAAATCATTTTGTGGTGAAACTTTACACATGAGAATAACACTAGACCATATTTGTTAAAAAAAGTTTCAGAAATTTTTGACATATTTCTATTTTTTTAGCTAAATCAGGTGGGCGTTAGACCCATGTTTCAAAAATCCACACAAATCATTCATCCTCTTTTAACTTGGGCGGATTTGATGAGCTACAGCTTTGATATGCCCATAATAGACAACAAACATACATGATGCAAATCAAACAAAAGGTTGAACGTGCACATTTCTCGATCAATTTGAGCAGTATACTTCTATGATAAAGGTTGCTTATTTTATTAACTTAAAATGTGTCATCAAGCGATACATTCTGCCTCTGGATAACTATGATGCATATAGCCAAAACACACGCGCAGACACATAGAAATACTTATATGAAATGCCGTGTCAAATGAAAATTCAATATGACAGCGGTGAAACGGCAGTATGTGACCTCCACTCTCGGTCACTGTATTAGGATCTCAAAACTAGTCTGCGAGAGGCGGTTCATGAGTCCCGGGGTCACGCACGTCCACGGGACTGCTACCTGCACCATCAGTTGATCTTGGCGCATCGGAGGGTGAGGGGGTGAATGGCCGTAGCAAGGAGAGCATAGACGCTAAGCCGGGAGGTCCATAAATCCAGTGCTTAGGCGAGGTTTTGGAACTGGTACGTCCTCCAGCAGCATCTGAAACTGCAATGTCACGGATCGAGTATGTTAGCGCAGGGATATGATCCATGTATAGCAAGAAGAAGATGTGCACAATGTATGAGAGTAGATACTTGAGTGCATATATAATATACCTGCAGGAGCGAATGGAGGCATACATAACAGTTCTTGGCGCAGCGGAGGATGACGATGAGCAGCTCAGCAGTCGCTTCGCTTGTGACCTGAGTAGCACCAGCTGAGAGCGCACATATGCCGCCATTGATTCTCTCTAGCTAGCTATGCAAAGGAAAGTTTAGTTAGTTAGATGGCTTTGGGAGACTTGCTGCCAGAACAAACACAAGATTTTCAATTTCGACATCCAGGAATGACTTTATTTTCAAAGGGGCGAAGCCAAACCTTTATCGAAAAAGGCTTTCACCCCGCTTTATATGTAAAACAAAGATCAACAATGTCTGGTACAACCGCACTCACCCACCACAAACGCGCACACACACCCAAGGCAGGATACATAGGCGCTGAGCGCAGCAACACACTCCCTAGCACTACAAGAGCCGCCGGGGGCTTCAGTCGAAGAAGTGAAGCCGCATATGACGACCCGTGGGCTCCAAGGCGGTGCCTTCAGAAAGGATACGGCACCGGAGCGTCGCCACCGCCCGATCCGAGGATCAGAGTTTCCCCTGGAGCACCACGACGGGCAATGATAGCCGCGACGACGCCTTCCAGAAGGGAGCGATCTTCGACGTCGCCAGTCCGTGAGGATAGAGTAGGTTTTCACCCCGGCCAACATTCACCGCCACCGATCGCCACACCCCGGCTACCACGCCGCCCACACGGCCATGGCAGCCGAGCAGCACCGAGGCACGAGCTTTGCCCATGAGCACCGCGCCACCATCACCAGGGCCGCCGCCCCGAAATCCAAGACCCTGACACCAAGTCCCCCGAGCCCCACTGCTACCCCCACCGCAGAGACGGGCGGAAAGGATTCGCCTTTCACACCCCTGGCCGGTCCCAACGCCGAGACCCAATAGGCCGGCCACAACAAGCCTCCAACGAGCCATCCTGCTACACCAGGCGCGAGACGAGCGCAGTCCAGCCGCCGGGCGCGAGACGGGCCGGTCCTGCTGCCGGGCGCGAGACAAGCGCAGTCCTGCTGCCGGGCGCGAGACGTGCCGGTCCTGCTGCCAATCGCGAGACTAGCTCGGTCCTACGGCACCGGGTGCGAGATGGAAGATGGACCGCATCCGGGAGAAGGCCAGCCCTCCGGCGAGAGACGCGAACGGAAGCCGAGGAGAGGGGTCGAGGGCCGATACAGGCAGCCTACAGACGGGCCGACGCCAGGACAAACTGACCGCCGCCGCAACCAACCTGCCACCACCACAGCAGCCACCGGGACCGCACCCCCGCAGCCACCGCCACTGCGCCGCCACCCCGACCAGCCGAGGGGCCACGGTCAGGGCCGCCGCCCGCAGCCCCAGCCTTCGTGGCCCGCGCCGCCGTGAGGTCAGATCTGAACGAGCCGACGCGGCCGTCGTCTCCAACCTCCGGCCCACACCACCACCACCAACTGCCGCGAAGCCGCCACCACCTGCCGCGTCTACGACAGAGATGGCCACCAGCAGCCCGAGCCACCCGCAGCCCGGCGCCGTCTAGAGCCAGATCCGACCGCGCAGGAAACGCCGCCGTCGCAGGCACAAACGCGCCACCCACCCGCGTCCAGCCCTCCGCGCCAGGCCTGCAGCATCGGCCACCGCCGCCGAGCGCAGCCCCGCGCCGCCGCGCCCCGGATCCGCGCCGCGCCGCCGCCCGGGAGAGCCCGCCCGCGCCAGCCTCCACGAGCGGGGAGAGAAGGGGCCCCGCCGCCGCCAGCACCCCCCAGGCTTTGCCCGGCGGCGCGGACAGGCGGCGGCGAGGGAGGGGAGGGGGGAGGGGGGGTCGCGCGCCGGCGGCTAGGGTTATCCCTTCGGTCGCTCGCGGGAGCGACGCGAGGGAAGGGGAGCGTTACCTTGATATTCACCGGCCAGCCGCGAAGCCAAACCTTTACAGATGCAGGACCAAGTTCAAGGAGGAAATGTCTCTGTTAGTTCACAGAGCAAAAGGCAAAGTCTCATTTAGGCCTTCAATCATGGATTGAAGCCTTTATGCGATTAGGGAGACTTCGGCCTTATACCAGTCTTTCTACCTTTTTCTGCTTGTACATACTCCCTTCGTTCCGAATTACTTGTCGCACGTATGGATGTATTATATATTTAGATGTATTTTAGTTCTAGATACATCCATTTCAGCGACGAGTAATTTGGAACGGAGGAAGTACTCTATAAGTATAAATGCATGCAGTAGGGAAACCTGCTTGTACATAGTTTGGAAAATATAAATACATGCAGTCGGGAAACCTACTGTCCTTCCTGAAAGAAAACATCGTATCACACACATATGCACCTCATGTCTTAAGTTCTTGAGGGACCAACATACTCCCCCCGTCTGGAATTTGAGGGACAAGCTTTTCCGGACGGAGGGAGTACCAACTAAGCAATTTCAAGTGTTCAACACAGCACCAAGCCACAAACACACAGCAAGCAGCAAGCAAGCGAGCCAAGCAAGTAAGCAACATCAAGAAGCAAACGGCACAAACAACAACCCTTCATATCTCCACACAGCACTAAGTAAGAAAAAACACAAGCACATCATGGGTACACATGACAAATTGATAACAATCACTACATCATCAACAACCATCAAGTACACTCAACTTTTCTCATTTATTTTACACACTATTTACTGCCAAATAAATATTAACCAGGGAAGATGCAACTAACCAAAACTTTAGCACAAGATGGAATACCTTCCACCATGCTAGAATATCAAATTTGACATTGTCCTATTTATTTTCTTCATGTAGGTCTTTCTCAATTTCATATTTGTTTGTGCTAGTTTCACCCACAAACCCTCAACTTTTTAGCGATTCAGGACTGCATATATGTCCTCTTTTGCTTATATTTCTGGGCCGTTCTATGATGGAAACCCCGATAAAAACTATGTTTCTTCCTTGTAAGCCGGTATCCCCAGCAAAACTATATATTCCACTTTCGGTCCTTGAAGGGCATTATAAAACAGTTGTTATAATAGACATATATGTTACTATCTCAGTCTGAACTCTCAAAAACTCAAGTCAAGAAGAGTAAGTAAGCAGGTCCAGAATGATGAAACAAACATTTAGCAATGGATGGATGCTCATCCGTGGAACGAACCTTGATTGCTTGATTATATATGTCGAGCCTGGGTTATTGACGATGACTAGTACTGACAATCATCCAATGCGTCTTATGTTACGCGGTCACCCAAGCAATCCAACAGCAACCTGACAAGGGACAACTTACTAGGATTCCATATTGTAAGTCCAAGTGGAGTGGCAATGACTGCATCCAGCGGATTCAAGCGTCATAGTAGGCAGATATATACTACAAAGAACACGTACCGTTGTACTGGAAGCATGTGTTTTAGCATTTTATCATTAATATTATTAATTGCCACTAGTAGAAAAAGGACCTAATGTGAGACACATTAGTGCCGGTTCGATTTTGGCCTGGTACTAATGGTACCATTAGTGCCGGTTCGAATGTCTATGCATTAATGCCGGTTCGTTTTGAACCTTTAGTACCGGTTCGTGCCACGAACCACGAACCGGTACTAAAGGTAATCGCGGGGCCCCGGCCTGACGCCAGCCTGCCACCACCCCTTTAGTACCGGTTCATGCCACGAACCGGTACTAAATGAGTTTGACCTATAGTACCGGTTCGTGACACAAACCGGTACTAAAGGGCAATTTTCAAACTCTACCC
>NW_025234239.1:0-7261 GCF_018294505.1 Triticum aestivum | reverse complement strand
GAGAGAGAGAGAGAGGAGAGGGGAGGAGGCGATGGCGGAGGCGAGAGGAGGGGAGATGGGGCGCTCGAGACTTATCTCTCTCCGCGACCCTGTTCATGGCGAATAAAACGAGACGTGGCTGGTGCCGCTAGTTGGGCGCACTAGCTCATCTTTTATATGTTCAATTTTACTAGCCATAGATTCATCAAAATAGGCAAACAACACACGAAAAACAGAATCTGTCAAAAACAGAACAGTCTGTAGTAATCTGTAACTAACGCAAACTTCTGGAACTCCAAACAATCAGCCAAAATAGGACGACCTAGACAATTTGTTTATTGATCAGCAGCAATTGGAATCAATATTTTATCACGTTCTGGTCATTTTTAACAATTATTTTCGTGAACAGAAAGTTTCGGGAATTTTCTACAAGATCAAATAACTATCATCCAAGAAGATCCTATAGGTTTAACTTGGCACAAACACTAATTAAAACATAAAAACACATCTAACCAGAGGCTAGAACAATTATTTATTCCTAAACAGAAGCAAAAAGCAAAAAACTAAAAATAAAATTGGGTTGCCTCCCAACAAGCGCTATCGTTTAACGCCCCTACCTAGGCATAAAAGCAAGGATAGATCTAGGTATTGCCATCTTTGGTAGGCAATCCATAAGTGGCTCTCATGATAGATTCATATGGTAAATTTATTTTCTTTCTAGGGAAGTGTTCCATGCCTTTCTTTAATGGAAATTGGAATCTAATATTCCCTTCCTTCATATCAATAATTGCACCAATCGTTCTAAGGAAAGGTCTACCAAGAATAATAGGACATGAAGGGTTGCAATCTATATCAAGAACAATAAAATCTACGGGCACATAGTTCCTATTTGCAACAATAAGAACATCATTAATTCTTCCCATAGGTTTCTTAATAGTGGAATCCGCAAGGTGCAAGTTTAAAGAGCAATCATCAAAATCACGGAAACCTAGCAAATCACACAAAGTTTTTGGAATCGTGGAAACACTAGCACCCAAATCACACAAAGCATAGCATTCATGATCTTTAATTTTAATTTTAATAGTAGGTTCCCACTCATCATAGAGTTTTCTAGGAATAGAAACTTCCAACTCAAGTTTTTCTTCATAAGATTGCATCAAAGCATCAACGATATATATATGTTTGGTAAAGGCTTTATTTTGACTATAAGCATGAGGAGAATTTAGCACGGATTGCAACAAGGAAATACAATCTATCAAAGAGCAATTATCATAATTAAATTCCTTGAAATCCAAAATAGTGGGTTCATTAATATCTAATGTTTTGATCTCTTCAATCCCACTTTTATCAATTTTAGCATCAAGATCTAAAAACTCCGAATTTCTGGAACGCCTTCTAGGTAAAGGTGGATCATATTCAGTCCCATCATTATCAAGATTCATATTGCACAACAAAGATTTAATAGGGGACACATCAATAACCTTTAGATCTTCATCTTTATTTTCATAGAAACTAGAAGAACACGCTTTCATAAAGCAATCTTTCTTAGCACGCATCCTAGCGGTTCTTTCTTTGCACTCATCAATGGAAATTCTCATGGCTTTGAGAGACTCATTGATATCATGCTTAGGAGGAATAGATCTAAGTTTTAAAGAATCAACATCAAGAGAAATTCTATCAACGTTCCTAGCCAATTCATCAACTTTAAGCAATTTCTCTTCAAGCAAAGCATTGAAATTCTTTTGCGAATTCATAAATTCCTTAACACTAGCCTCAAATTCAGAGAGCATCTTATTAAAATTTCCATAAGAATTGTTGTAGTAATTACCATAATTATTAGAGGAATTACTAGGATAAGGCCTAGGATTAAAGTTTCCTCTATACGCGTTGTTACCAAAATTATTCCTACCAACAAAATTTACATCCAAAGATTCATTATTATTCTCAATCAAAGTAGACAAAGGCATATCATTAGGATCAGAAGAAACACTCTCAGTAGCAAATAATTTCATAAGTTCATCCATCTTTCCACTCAAAACATTAATTTCTTTTATCACATGCACTTTTTTATTAGTAGATCTTTCAGTGTGCCATTGAGAATAATTAACCATAATATTATCTAGGAGTTTAGTAGCTTCTCCTAAAGTGATTTCCATAAAAGTGCCTCCCGCGGCCGAATCTAAAAGATTTCTAGATGCAAAATTCAATCCGGCATAAAAATTTTGTATAATCATCCACAAATTCAAAACATGCGTGGGGCAATTACGTCTCATTAATTTCATCCTCTCCCAAGCTTGTGCAACATGTTCATGATAGAGTTGCTTAAAATTCATAATATCGTTTCTAAGAGAGATAATCTTAGCGGGAGGAAAATACTTAGAGATAAAAGCATCTTTGCACTTATTCCAAGAATCAATACTATTTTTGGGCAAAGACGAAAACCAAGCTTTAGCACGATCTCTAAGCGAAAAAGGAAATAGCTTCAATTTAACAATATCATTGTCAACATCTTTCTTCTTTTGCATATCACACAAATCAACGAAGCTATTTAGATGAGTAGCGGCATCTTCACTAGGAAGGCCGGCGAATTGATCTTTCAAGACAAGATTCAACAAAGCAGCATTGATTTCACAAGATTCAGTATCGGTAAGAGGAGCAATCAGAGTGCTAAGGAAATCATTATTGTTGGTATTGGTAAAGTCACACAATTTGGTATTATCTTGAGCCATCGTGACAAACAAGCAACCCAACACACGAGCAAACAAAAAGCAAGCGAAAAAGAGGCGAACGAAAAAGAGAGGGTGAATAAAACGGCAAGGGAGAAGTGGGGGAGAGGAAACCGAGAGGCAAATGGCAAATAATGTAATGCGGGAGATAAGGGTTTGTGATGGGTACTTGGTATGTTGACTTTTGCGTAGACCTCCCCGGCAACGGCGCCAGAAATCCTTCTTGCTACCTCTTGAGCACTGCGTTGGTTTTCCCTTGAAGAGGAAAGGGTGATGCAGCAAAGTAGCGTAAGTATTTCCCTCAGGTTTTGAGAACCAAGGTATCAATCCAGTAGGAGGCTACACACGAGTCCCTCGCACCTACACAAACGAATAAATCCTCGCAACCAACGCGATAAGGGGTTGTCAATCCCTACACGGTCACTTACGAGAGTGAGATCTGATAGATATGATAAGATAATATTTTCGGTATTTTTGTGATAAAGAAGCAAAGTAAAGAAAGTAAAATAAAAACGGCGCTAGAAATAGCTAAGTGTTGGAAGATTAATATGATGGAAAATAGACCCGGGGGCCATAGGTTTCACTAGTGGCTTCTCTCGAGAGCATAAGTATTTACGGTGGGTGAACAAATTACTGTTGAGCAATTGACAGAATTGAGCATAGTTATGAGAATATCTAGGCATGATCATGTATATAGGCATCACGTCCGAAACAAGTAGACCGACTCCTGCCTGCATCTACTACTATTACTCCACACATCGACCGCTATCCAGCATGCATCTAGAGTATTAAGTTCGTAAGAACAGAGTAACGCTTTAAGCAAGATGACATGATGTAGAGGGATAAACTCATGCAATATGATATAAACCCCATCTTGTTATCCTCGATGGCAACAATACAATACGTGCCTTGCTGCCCCTACTGTCACTGGAAAAGGACACCGCAAGATTGAACCCAAAGCTAAGCACTTCTCCCATTGCAAGAAAGATCAATCTAGTAGGCCAACCCAAACTGATAATTCGAAGAGACTTGCAAAGATAACCAATCATACATAAAAGAATTCAGAAGATTCAAATATTGTTCATAGATAAACTTGATCATAAACCCACAATTCATCGGTCTCAACAAACACACCGCAAAAGAAGATTACATCGAATAGATCTCCACAAGAGAGGGGGAGAACATTGTATATATTGAGATCCAAAAAGAGAGAAGAAGCCATCTAGCTAATAACTATGGACCCGAAGGTCTGACGTAAACTACTCACACTTCATCGGAGAGGCTATGGTGTTGATGTAGAAGCCCTCCGTGATCGATGCCCCCTCCGGCGGAGCTCCGGAACAGGCCCCAAGATGGGATCTCACGGGTACAGAAGGTTGCGGCGGTGGAATTAGGTTTTTGGCTCCGTATCTGATCGTTTGGGGGTACGTAGGTATATATAGGAGGAAGGAGTACGTCGGTGGAGCAACGTGGGGCCCACGAGGGTGGAGGGCGCGCCCAGGGGGGTAGGCGCGCCCCCCTACCTCGTGGCTTCCTGGTAGCTTTCTTGACGTAGGGTCCAAGTCATCTGGATCATGTTCGTTCCGAAAATCACGTTCCCGAAGGTTTCATTCCGTTTGGACTCCGTTTGATATTCTTTTTCTGCGAAGCTCTGAAATAGGCAAAAAACAGCAATTCTGGGCTGGGCCTCCGGTTAATAGGTCAGTCCCAAAAATAATATAAAAGTACATAATAAAGCGCAATAATGTCCAAAACAGAAGATAATATAGCATGGAGCAATCAAAAATTATAGATACGTTGGAGACGTATCAAGCATCCCCAAGCTTAATTCCTGCTCGTCCTCGAGTAGGTAAATGATAAAAACAGAATTTTTGATGTGGAATGCTACTTGGCATAATTTCAATGTAATTCTTCTTAATTGTGGTATGAATATTCAGATCCGAAAGATTCAAGATAAAAGTTCAATATTGACATAAAATAATAATACTTCAAGCATACTAACTAAGCAATTATGTCCTCTCAAAATAACATGGCCAAAAAAAGTTCATCCCTACAAAATCATATGGTTTAATCATGCTCCATTTTCGTCACACAAGAATGCTCTCACCATGCACAACCCCGATGACAAGCCAAGCAATTGTTTCATACTTTAGTAATCTCAAACTTTTTCAACCTTCACGCAATACATGAGCGTGAGCCATGGATATAGCACTATGTGTGGAATAGAATATAATGATGGGGGTTATGTGGAGAAGACAAAAAAGGAGAAAGTCTCACGTCAACGAGGCTAATCAATGAGCTATGGAGATGCCCATCGATTGATGTTAATGCAAGGAGTAGGGATTGCCATGCAACGGATGCACTAGAGCTATAAATATATGAAAGCTCAACAAAAGAAACTAAGTGGGTGTGCATCCAACTTGCTTGCTCACGAAGACCTAGGGCACTTGAGGAGGCCCATTGTTGGAATATACAAGCCAAGTTCTATAATGAAAAATTCCCACTAGTATATGAAAGTGACAAAACAAGAGACTATCTATCATGAAGATTATGGTGCTACTTTGAAACACAAGTGTGGTAAAAGGATAGTAACATTGTCCCTTCTCTCTTTTCTCTCATTTTTTGGACCTTGTCTTTTTTATGGCCTTTCTCTCTCGTTTTTTTAGTCCTCACTTGGGACAATGCTCTAGAAAATTATGATCATCACACTTCTATTTATTTACAACTCAATAATTACAACTCGATACTAGAACAAAGTATGACTCTATATGAATGCCTCCGGCGGTGTACTGGGATATGCAATGAACCAAGAGTGACATGTATGAAAGAATTATGAACAGTGGCTTTGCCACAAATACTATGTCAACTACATGATCATGCAAAGCAATATGACAATGATGAGCGTGTCGTGATAAACGGAACGGTGGAAAGTTGCATGGCAATATATCTCGAAATGGCTATGGAGATGCCATAATAGGTAGGTATGGTGGCTGTTTTGAGGAAGATATAAGGAGGTTTATGTGTGAAAGAGCGTATCATATCACGGGGTTTGGATGCACCGGCGAAGTTTGCACCAACTCTCAATGTGAGAAAGGGCAATGCACGGTACCGAAGAGGCTAGCAATGATGGAAAGGTGAGAGTGCGTATAATCCATGGACACAACATTAGTCATAAAGAACTCACATACTTATTGCAAAAATCTACAAGTCATCAAAAACCAAGCACTACGTGCATGCTCCTAGGGGGTTAGATTGGTAGGAAAAGACCATCGCTCGTCCCCGACCGCCACTCATAAGGAGGACAATGAAAGAACACCTCATGTTTCAAATTTGTTACATAACGTTTACCATACGTGCATGCTACGGGACTTGCAAACTTCAACACAAGTATTTCTCAAATTCACAACTACTCAACTAGCACAACTTTAATATCACTACCTCCATGTCTCAAAACAATCATCAAGCATCAAACTTCTCTTAGTATTCAAAACACTCATAAGAAAGTTTTTACTATTCTTGAATACCTAGCATATTAGGATTATTTAAGCAAATTACCATGCTATTTGAGACTCTCAAAATAATCTAAGTGAAGCATGAGAGAATAATAGTTTCTATAAAACAAATCCACCACCGTGCTCTAAAAGATATAAGTGAAGTACTAGAGCAAAAACTATATAACTCAAAAGATATAAGTGAAGCATATAGAGTATTCTAATAATTTCCGAATCATGTGTGTCTCTCTCAAAAGTTGTGTACAGCAAAGATGATTGTGGTAAACTAAAAAGCAAAGACTCAAATCATACAAGACGCTCCAAGCAAAACACATATCATGTGGTGAATAAAAATATAGCTCCAAGTAAAGTTACCGATGGAAGTAGACGAAAGAGGGGATGCCTTCCGGGGCATCCCCAAGCTTTGGCTTTTAGGTGTCCTTAGATTATCTTGGGGGTGCCATGGTCATCCCCAAGCTTAGGCTCTTGCCACTCCTTGTTCCACAATCCATCAAATCTTTCACCCAAAACTTGAAAACTTCACAACACAAAACTCAGCAGAAAATCTCGTGAGCTCCGTTAGCGAAAGAAAACAAAAGACCACTTCAAGGTACCGTAATGAACTCATTCTTTATTTATATTGGTGGTAAACCTACTGTATGCCAACTTCTCTATGGTTTATAAACTATTTTACTAGCCATAGATTCATCAAAATAGGCCAACAACACACGAAAAACAGAATCTGTAAAAAACAGAACAGTCTGTAGTAATCTGTAAGTAACGCAAACTTCTGGAACTCGAAATAATCAGAAAAATAGGAAGTCCTAGACAATTTGTTTATTGATCAGTAGCAATTGGAATCAATATTTTATCACGTTCTGGTCATTTTTAACAATTATTTTCGTGAACAGAAAATTTCTGGAATTTTCTGCAAGATCAAATAACTATCATCCAAGAAGATCCTATAGGTTTAACTTGGCACAAACACTAATTAAAACATAAAAACACAACTAACCACAGGCTCAAACAAATATTTATTCCTAAGCAGAAGCAAAAAGAAAAAAA
>NW_025234238.1:6001-7261 GCF_018294505.1 Triticum aestivum | reverse complement strand
TCAATCTCGTTACCGGCAAGTCTCTTTACTCGTACCGCAATGCATGATCCCGTGACTAACGCCTTAGTCACATTGAGCTCATTATGATGATGCATTACCGAGTGGGCCCAGAGATACCTCTCCGTCACACGGAGTGACAAATCCCAGTCTCGATCCGTGCCAACCCAACAGACACTTTCGGAGATACCCGTAGTGCACCTTTATAGTCACCCAGTTACGTTGTGACGTTTGGCACACCCAAAGCACTCCTACGGTATCCGGGAGTTGCACGATCTCATGGTCTAAGGAAAAGATACTTGACATTGGAAAAGCTCTAGCAAACGAAACTACACGATCTTTTATGCTATGCTTAGGATTGGGTCTTGTCCATCACATCATTCTCTTAATGATGTGATCCCGTTATCAATGACATCCAATGTCCATAGTCAGGAAACCATGACTATCTGTTGATCAACGAGCTAGTCAACTAGAGGCTTACTAGGGACACGTTGTGGTCTATGCATTCACACATGTATTACGATTTCCGGACAATACAATTATAGCATGAACAATAGACGATTATCATGAACAAAGAAATATAATAATAACCATTTATTATTGCCTCTAGGGCATATTTCCAACAGTCTCCCACTTGCACTAGAGTCAATAATCTAGTTAAATTGTGATGGATCGAACACCCATTGCGTCCTGGTGTTGATCATGTTTTGCCCTAGGGAGAGGTTTAGTCAACGGATCTGCTACATTCAGGTCCGTATGTACTTTACAAATATCTATGTCTCCATTTTGAACACTTTCACGAATGGAGTTGAAGCGACGCTTGATATGCCTGGTCTTCCTGTGAAACCTGGGCTCCTTCGCAAGGGCAATAGCTCCAGTGTTGTCACAGAAGAGAGTCATCGGGCCCGACGCATTGGGCATCACCCCTAGGTCGGTAATGAACTCCTTCATCCAGACTGCTTCCTGTGCTGCCTCCGAGGCTGCCATGTATTCCGCTTCACATGTAGATCCCGCCACGACGCTTTGCTTGCAACTGCACCAGCTTACTGCTCCTCCATTCAAAATATACACGTATCCGGTCTGTGACTTCGAGTCATCCAGATCTGTGTCGAAGCTAGCGTCGACGTAACCCTTTACGACGAGCTCTTCGTCACCTCCATAAACGAGAAACATATCCTTAGTCCTCTTCAGGTACTTCAGGATATTCTTGACCGCTGTCCAGTGTTCCATGCCGGGATTACTTTGGTACCTTCCTACCAAACT
>NW_025234238.1:0-729 GCF_018294505.1 Triticum aestivum | reverse complement strand
CTCCCTCCCCCCTTTATATAGGCCTCCTGGGGGGGCGCCGGCCCTGGAGATGGGATCTCAAGGGGGGGGGGGCGGCGCCAAAGGGGGGAAGGGGTTGCCTTGCCCCCCAAGGCAAGGGGAAAGCCCCTCACCCTAGGGTTCCCAACCCTAGGCGCATGGGGGGGCATGGGGGGGGGTTCCCAGCCCACTAGGGGCTGGTTCCCTTCCACTTTCAGCCCACGGGGCCCTCCGGGATAGGTGGCCCCACCCGGTGGACCCCCGGGACCCTTCCGGTGGTCCCGGTACAATACCGGTAACCCCCGAAACTTTCCCGGTGGCCGAAACATGACTTCCTATATATAATTCTTCACCTCCGGACCATTCCGGAACCTCTCGTGACGTCCGGGATCTCATCCGGGACTCCGAACAACTTTCGGGTTTCCGCATACACATATCTCTACAACCCTAGCGTCACCGAACCTTAAGTGTGTAGACCCTACGGGTTCGGGAGACATGCAGACATGACCGAGACGCCTCTCCGGTCAATAACCAACAGCGGGATCTGGATACCCATGTTGGCTCCCACATGTTCCACGATGATCTCATCGGATGAACCACGGTGTCGAGGATTCAATCAATCCCGTATGCAATTCCCTTTGTCAATCGGTATTTTACTTGCCCGAGATTCGATCGTCGGTATCCCAATACCTTGTTCAATCTCGTTACCGGCAAGTCTCTTTACTCGTACCG
>NW_025234237.1:0-7261 GCF_018294505.1 Triticum aestivum | reverse complement strand
TTCATCTTCACGCAATATATGAGCATGAGCCATGGACACAACACTATATGTGGAATAGAATGGTGGTTGTGGAGAAGACAAAAAAGGAGAAGATAGTCTCACATCAACTAGGCGTATCAACAGGCTATGGAGATGCCCATCAATAGATATCAATGTGAGTGAGTAGGGATTGCCATGCAACGGATGCACTAGAGCTATAAGTGTATGAAAGCTTAACAAAAGAAACTAAGTTGGTGTGCATCCAACTCGCTTGCTCACGAAGACCTAGGGCATTTTGAGGAAGCCTATCATTGGAATATACAAGCCAAGTTCTATAATGTAAAATTCTCACTAGCATATGAAAGTGACAACATACGAGACTCTCTATCATGAAGATCATAGTGCTACTTTGAAGCACAAGTGTGGTAAAAGGATAGTAACATCGTCCCTTCTCTCTTTTTCTCTCATTTCTCTTTTTTTTTCTTTTTTTTTATTTGGGCATTTTCCCTTTTTTATGGCCTCTTCTCTTTTCTCTTTTTTTTTCTTTTCGTCCGGAGTCTCATCCCGACTTGTGGGGGAATCATAGTCTCCATCATCCTTTCGTCACTTGGGACAATGCTCTAATAATGATGATCATCACACTTTTATTTACTTACAACTCAAAAATTATAACTCGATACTAGAACAAAATATGACTCTATGTGAATGCCTCTGGCGGTGTACCAGGATGTGCAATGAATCAAGAGTGACATGTATGAAAGAATTATAAAGGTGGCTTTGCCACAAATATGATGTCAACTACATGATCATGCAAAGCAATATGACAATGATGTAACGTGTCATAACAAACAGAACGGTGGTAAGTTGCATGGCAACATATCTCGGAATGGCTATGGCCATAATAGGTAGGTATGATGGCTGTTTTGAGGAAGGTATATGGTGGGTGTATGATACGGGTGAAGGATGGGCGGTATTAGAGATGCTAGCAATGGTGGAAGGGTGAGAGTGCGTATAATCCATGGACTCAACATTAGTCATAAAGAACTCACATACTTATTGTAAAAATCCATTAGTTATTGAAATGAAGTACTACGCGCATGCTCCTAGGGGGATAGATTGGTAGGAAATACCACCGCTCGTCCCCGACCGCCACTCATAAGGAAGATAATCAATAAATAAATCATAATCCGACTTCATCACATAACGGTTTACCATACGTGCATGCTACGGGAATCACAAACTTTAGAACAAGTATTTCTCAAATTCACAACTACTCAACTAGCATGACTCTAATATCACCATCTTCATATCTCAAAACAATCATAAAGAATCAAACTTCTCATAGCATTCGATGCACTTTATATGATAGTTTTTATTATACCCAACTTGGATGTTCGTCACATTAGGACTAATTTTATAGCCAAAGCAAATTACCATGTTGTTCTATAAGACTCTCAAAATAATATAAGCGAAGCATGGGAGATCAATAATTTTTATAAAATAAAACCACCACCGTGCTCTTAAAAAGATATAAGTGAAGCACTAGAGCAAAATTATCTAGCTCAAAAGATATAAGTCAAGCACATAAAGTATTCTAATAAATTCCGATTCATTTGTGCCTCTCCAAAAGGTGTGTACAGCAAGGATGATTGTGGTAAACTAATAAGCAAAGACTCAAATCATACAAGACACTCCAAGCAAAACACATATCATGTGGTGAATAAAAATATAGCCTCAAGTAAAGTTACCGATGGATGAAGACGAAAGAGGGGATGCCTTCCGGGGCATCCCCAAGCTTAGGATTTTGGTTGTCCTTAAATTTTACCTTGGGGTGCCATGGGCATCCCCAAGCTTAGGATCTTGCCACTCCTTATTCCAAAATCCATCAAATCTTTACCCAAAACTTGAAAACTTCACAACACAAAAATCAACAGAAAATCTCATGAGCTCCGTTAGTATAACAAAACAAACCACCACTTCGAGAAGAGCAACCAAGACCGAGAAGATTCGTTAGAATTTCGAAACCAATCGTTTCCCCTAACTCTACCTCTTAAATCTCGGGACGAGATTTTTTTTAGTGGAGGAGATTTGTAACACTCCGGGTGTCATGGTATAGTAAACTCCTGTTAATGGTGCCAAGTCATCATAATTAATTTTTTGCTAACCACTTTGTTCCAAACCGACCTCAAATTCAATTTTTGTAAGACAAGATAAATTATTATTTCTTCGGGAAGTAAAACAAAAATGTTCGATGAGTTGCAAATTTACACTAAATAATTATAATATAGAAACCCACATTTTTTTGAAATATTTAAATTGCCTTAACATATACAAAATAGGGCCAACAACATTTATTGGACCATTTCAATTTAGACAAATATTTAAAACCGTCCAAAATAAATGGAACTTGTTGTACTCACTCATCACATTGCCTAGTATTTATGTGCACGGTTTGTATCAAAACAAAACTCATTTGCTATTTATTACAAGTGCAAACCGAATAGAAATATAAAACAAAAAGGTAAAATAAGAAAAACAAAAGTCACAAGTGGTACTGTGCACTTGGGCCTGCACAGTACAGCCCGGCCCAGCACCCCACGGCCTTTCTCCCACCTCACGGCAGGAGAGGCAGAGGGCGGCGTGGCGGCCATCCACCCCCACCATGGCCGCCGTGTCGTTCATCCCTCGCCCCCATGGTTGTTAAGACGGGCACCGTGACCCCTTGCAAACCCTAGCCCCCAAATCCCCTGCATCTTCCCCTTCCTCGCGCTATGCCCTCTCTGTTCGCCTCGTCGAACGCCTCCATGGCCGTCTCACCGTCGATCCCGTAGCCACCGGCCACCGTTCGCCGCACCAACTAGTCCAGGAGGACTACCACCGTCGACTTCATCCATCCAGAGCATCAAATCGAGCGGAGCCTTCCCATGCGCTCTCCATTGAGCTTCTATTCATCGCGTAGATCGTCGGCCTCCGTTGTCGATTGCCTCGTCTCCGGTCAACCTCCGGCCTCCCCGTCGCTTCCGTTGGAACCATTGTGAGCTCCTCTTCCAAAACCCCCCCTCTTCCCCTCTCGATTTCATCGATGTAGTCGTCGTCCCCTAGTTCGTGGCCGCCATGGCCGAGCTCGACCTCCCATGCGTGCCCGCACTGCTGCTTCCCGCCCTGGCCTCATCTCCTCGTGTCGTGGCGCGCCCGCAGCCGCCTTGCCGCGCTCGGCCGCCGCCGCCCACTGTTGCTCCGTGCTGCTGGTGATCGCAGCTGCTCTCTGCCGCTGAACTGCTTCTGCTGCAGTATTGTTGCGCCATTGCTGCTTCCCGCGGCCTCGCCCGCTGCTTCCTGCTGCCGTCGCAGCCCCAGGCGTGGCCGCGCCCACCCCGCTCCCGCTCGCCGTCGGCCCCGCTAGCCGCCGGCCCTGCCCGATGCCGGCCGCTCCCTGTTTCCCCCCAACCCTGGGGCGCTGCTTGCTAGCCGCCGACGCTCCTCTGAGACACCACGTGCTTGAGCCCAGTCTTGGTCGGCTTTCAATGGATCCCCCTCCCCTTTTTAATTAGGGGCCTAATCCCCCTTTGAAACTAATCACCCTCTAAAAAAGGGCATGAGACTATTACATACGGGCCCCACTTTCAATTAAACTAAATTAACTACTCTGTTTAGTACCCGTGTCAATGACATAGGGGTCCCACCATTCACTATTCACTAGTTGACTAGTCAGCGTAGACCGCTGACTGGGTAGTCAACAGGGTCCAATGACCCCACTTGTAAGCCACTATGGCTAGCTCACAGTGTGTACACGTAACGTTTACCTATTTAATTTTGGAATTAAATAAATTCTAGGTTTTCAAAAAATGTTAAAACTTGCAAAAATTGTAGTAATTAAACAGTAACTGTCATGAATTTTTTTTCTACATGAAAGTAGATCGGAATGATGAGACGAATCTGAATACGCAGCCCGTTCGTCCGCCACGTATCCCTAGAATAGCAAACACGCAACTTTCTCCCTCCAGTTCATCTACCCGAAAACGGGAAACACCGGGGATACTTTCCCGGATGTTTTCCCCCTTCGCCGGTATCACCTCCTACTACGTTAGGGAACACATGGCACTGTTAGTTGTCATGTCATGCATCGATATCCATCTGTTTGCATTGTATTCATTGTTTCTCCCCCCTCATCTCCCCGGTAGACTATGAGACTGACGCCGCTGCTGGTGCCCCAATCAACTATGTTGTTGACGACCCGTACTTGCCAGAGCAACCAGGCAAGCCCCCCCTTGATCACCAGCTATCGCCTATTCTTCCCTCTACTACTTGCATTAGAGTAGTGTATCAGGTTACTGCTTTCCGTTGATCCTATTCTGTTGCATAGCCTATCATTGCTGCTACAGTTGTTGATACCTTACCTGCATTCCTAAATGCTTAGTATAGGATGCTAGTTTATCATCAGTGGCCCTACATTCTTGTCCGTCTGCCGTGCTATATATCGGGCCGTGATCACTAGGGAGGTGATCAAGGGTATATACTTATATACATATACATGATACATGTGATGACTAAAGACGGGTCGGCTCGTAGAGTACCCGTGAGTGATTCACAAATTGGGGGCTGAAAAGACCTTTATCCCGATGGCCCTTTGGGTGGATCTTTGTGGAGGAGCGACAGGGTAGGTTGAGACCACCTAGGAGAGAGGTGGGCCTGGCCCTGGTCGGCGTCCGCGGTTACTTTAAAATAACACGCTTAACGAGATCTTGGAATTTGATCTGAGTCTGGCCACTGGCCTATACGCACTAACCAACTACGCGGGAACAGTTATGGGCACTCGACGTCATGGTATCAGCCGAAGCCTTCATGACGTCAGCGACTGAGCGACGCACGCCGGGTTGGACCACGTAATGCAACTTCCTTTGTAATGGAGGTTGCTAGGTCTGCTCACCGGCCGCGTACGCAACGTGCAGGTGTGCAATGGGAGATGGGCCCAGACCCCTACGCCATAGGATTTAGACCGGCGTCCTGACCTCTCTGTTGTGGCTAGGTAGGGCTAAGACGTGTTGATCTTCCGAGGCCAGGCATTACCCAGAAAAGTGTGTCCGGACAAAGGGGATCGAGCGTGTTGGGAAATGTGGTGCACCCCTGCAGGGGGGTTGATCTATTCGAATAGCCGTGTCCCTCGCTAAAAGGTCGACCCGGAGTTGTACCTTGACCTTACGACAACTAGAACCAGATACTTAATAAAAAACACCCTTTCAAGTGCCAGATACAACCGGTGATCGCTCTCTCACAGGGCGACGAGGGGAGGATCACCGGGTAGGGTTATGCTATGCGATGTTACTTGGTAAACTTACCATCTACTCTCTTCTACATGCTGCAAGATGGAGGCGGCCAGAAGTGTATTCTTCGACAGGACTAGCTATCCCCCTCTTATTCTAGCACTCTGCAGTTCAGTCCACATATACTACCCCCTTTCATTGATACCAATGCATATGTAGTGTAGTTCCTTGCTTGCGAGTACTTTGGATGAGTACTCATGGTTGCTTTTCTCCCCCTTTTCCCCCTTTCTATATTTGATTGTTGCGACCAGACGTTGGAGTCCAGGAGCCAGACGCCACTGTCTATGACGACTGCTACTACTCGGGAGGTGCCTACTACTACGCGCAGGCCGCTGACGACGACCAGGAGTAGTTTAGGAGGATCCCAGGAAGGAGGCCTGCGCCTCTTTCGATATGTATCCCAGTTTGTGCTAGCCTTCTTAAGGCAAACTTGTTTAACTTATGTCTATACTCAGATATTGTTGTTTCCGCTGACTCGTCTATGATTGAGCTCTTGTATTCGAGCCCTCGAGGCCCGTGGCTTGTAATATGATGCTTGTATGACTTATTTTATTTGTAGAGTTGTGTTGTGATATCTTCCCGTGAGTCCCTGATCTTGATCGTACACGTTTGCATGTATGATTAGTGTACGATTGAATCGGGGGCGTCACAAGTTGGCATCAGAGCCAACTTCCTATATGAATCCCCCTCCACACTCCTTGGCCGAAGTTGAGTCTAGTCGATGAAAACTCTTAATAACGTGGCTGTGCGGCCCATGGGCCCTCCTCGCCATTGGGTGGTATTAGGATCTTTTATTCCTCATCTATACTATGGGACTCTGATCTCTCTCTCTCTCTATTCGGGTTAAATGAATTTTACTTAATCTAACATTAGGATCTCGTGATCACTTTCACCTAGAGAGCACCTTATTACCGATGATCGTCTGTTGCACCAGAAGATTTCGAAGATAATCTCCGACGTTCTCTCAAGACACTTGTGCCACCGCCTTTGCAAATTTCCTACCACTATTATATCGTTATGGGTAACTACATGCACTTGCCATTCTTACATTAGTCCCTAGTTGCTCTTGTTATTACAAGATACCCTAAAATACTCGTTGTTCCGAGAATCCTTGTGCCTACTGCCTTGCAGTTCCTTGTCACCTGAATCGCCGACAAATTAATCCTCTCACACACACACACACACACTGAGGATTTGTTTCTCCCCAGTTCATGTGTTTCACCAACGTCTTCGAAATACTATTTGATCTTTCGAAAATCCTCAACAACCTATTGTTCTTGAAATTCTTGCTTGCTTGCATTATGGTTAATCCCATAAGTATAGTAATCTTATTGGCATCCTTTGTCACTATCATTCTTGAGTCTATTGATTCAATATGTTGTGAATGTTCACAATCATCAGTCGAATCCTAGGATTATCCTTCCGGCTCAGACGTCATTTGGGTATGAGCTGGTTTTTGACCAATAAATGGCTTGAATGGTTGTGCTTCTAAGTCTATTGAACTTATTCATTTTCAGTCAGACGATTGCTTCTTATCCCTTGATTTGGAAATCATAAGTTTCTTTGCATCGAGCTTTGAATTACTCAATTGCTTCTATATTATGATGCCTTTGCATTCCTTCTTTCTTTGATTGAGAACCCATACACACATCAGCCCTGTTGTGGACCGCCATACCCATTAATGGACTATTACCCGACAATGTCCTTCACAACCAAAATTCTTGTGAGTTCTTTACATGATACATAATGCCTTTAGTAAATTGTATCCTCTACTTTTTTCAACCATGCTCTATTTTGAGCTTGTGTTATTTACTCCTGGAGTTCGTGGTATATGTTCCTAAGATGCCCTGATGGATTGAACCTATACCTTCCCTAAAACCGTATGAACCCGAAAGTTTTCACAAGTTATACCCTTCTGGTGTTTTACCAGATAATTTTCTACCCTGCAACTTCTTTGAAGA
>NW_025234236.1:0-7261 GCF_018294505.1 Triticum aestivum | reverse complement strand
GGGGGAGAGGAAAACGAGAGGCAAATGGCAAATAATGTAATGCGGGAGATAAGGGTATGTGATGGGTACTTGGTATGTTGACTTTTGCGTAGACCTCCCCGGCAACGGCGCCAGAAATCCTTCTTGCTACCTCTTTTAGCACTGCGTTGGTTTTCCCCGAAGAGGAAGGGATGATGCAACAAAGTAGCGTAAGTATTTCCCTCAGTTTTTAAGAACCAAGGTATCAATCCAGTAGGAGGCTACGCACGAGTCCCTCGCACCTGCACAAAACAAATAAATCCTTGCAACCAACGCAAATAGGGGTTGTCAATCCCTATAGGGCCACTTACGAGAGTGAGATCTGATAGATATGATAAGATAATATTTTTGGTATTTTTATGATAAAGATGCAAAGTAAAATAAAGGCAACGTAAATAACTAAGTAGTAGGAGATTGATATGATAAAGATAGACCCCGGGGCCATAGGTTTCACTAGTGGCTTCTCTCGAGAGCATAAGTATTCTACGGTGGGTGAACAAATTACTGTTGAGCAATTGACAGAATTGAGCATATTTACGAGAATATCTAGGTATGATCATGTATATAGGCATCATGTCCGTGACAAGTAGACTGACTCCTGCCTGCATCTACTACTATTACTCCACTCATCGACCGCTATCCAGCATGCATCTAGAGTATTAAGTAAAAAACAGAGTAACGCTTTAAGCAAGATGACATGATGTAGAGGGATAGACTCATGCAATATGAAGAAAACCCCATCTTGTTATCCTCGATGGCAACAATACAATACGTGCCTTGCTGCCCTTACTGTCATCGAGAAAGGACACCGCAGGATTGAACCCAAAGCTAAGCACTTCTCCCATTGCAAGAAAGATCAATCTAGTAGGCCAAACCAAACTAATAATTCGAAGAGACTTGCAAAGATAACCAATCATACATAAAAGAATTCAGAGAAGATTCAAATATTATTCATACATAGACTTGATCAGATACCCACAATTCATCGGTCTCAACAAACACACCGCAAAAAGAAGATTACATCGAATAGTTCTCCACAAGAGAGGGGGAGAACATTATATTGAGATCCAAAAAGAATGAAGAAGCCATCTAGATACTAACTATGGACCAGAAGGTCTGAGGTAAACTACTCACACTTCATCGGAAGGGCTATGGTGTTGATGTAGAAGCCCTCCATGATCGATGCCCCCTCCGGCGGAGCTCCAGAACAGGCCCCAAGATGGGATCTCGTGGATATAGAAAGTTGCGGCGGTGGAATTAGGGTTTTGGCACCGTATCTGATCATTTGGGGGTACGTGGGTATATATAGGAGGAAGAAGTACGCCAGTGGAGCAACAGGGGGCCCACGAGGGTGGGGGGGTGCCCCCTTCCTCGTGGCCTCCTGTTATGTGCCTTGGCATAGGGTCCAAGTCTCCTGAGTTGTATTCGATGAGAAAATCACGTTCCCGAAGGTTTCATTCTGTTTAGACTCCGTTTGATATTCCTTTTCTTCGAAACCCTAAAACAGGCAAAAAACAGCAATTTTGGGCTGGGCCTCCGGTTAATAGGTTAGTCCCAAAAATAATATAAAAGTGGATAATAAAGCCCGATAATGTCCAAAACAGTAGATAATATAGCATGGAGCAATCAAAAATTATAGATACGTTGGAGACGTATCAACTATCCCCTTCGGTTTATATAGACACCGAGAGGATCTTGGGTTTACATGGCGTCGATTACATAAGAAGGAATCTTCGGTCGCCAAGTTGCCTTCCACGCCGAGTAGAGTCCAATCCGGACACGGTGCGGTCTTCGGCCTTCATGTCTTCACAGCCCATTAGTCCGGCCCAAAGGATAACAGGCCGGACGCCGAGGACCCCTTAGTCTAGGACTCCCTCACCTGCGATCCTGCAATATAGGTCGTCCGATTTATATCTGATAGATAGGAAGGAAACAATGGCAATTTTGCAAAAAGATACCCACACCCCTCTCCAGATTTGCAAATAAGGCCTTCCCTCGTTCATCCTTTTCTCCCACAAGATAAAGTACTCATACAAATGCATCTTGATGCATGCAACGCATGGGCATCTTGCTAGTTCTAAAAAACTTTCCATCATTTGCCACACTACTGCTTGCAGATGAAAAACCTACCCAAGCACATCGCGATACATGAGCGACACACAATTACAAGCTAATATTCTATTGGACAATAGAGGCTATAAACAATTACTTTTACGAGAACAATAGCACCCAGGAAATTTCAAGGGTAGGTATGAACAAAATTGGAACAACACATGTACTGCTAAGTGATTCAATACACACAATATCAATCGAGGAGGAGAACGATGGTCGCGGCAGCCTCTATGAGTCATGGTCAGCAACGGGAGTCAGTTCATTGTCCAAGACGGTGTTGCTTCTGCGCTTGGCGTCGGCTTCCGGGAAGTAGATCCGAGACCGTGGATGACAGTGCTGGGGAAGAGGCTCCGTGTACGATGACGACGGTGGACCGGCTCTAGTGCGACATATGAGGTCGTCAATGAGGCAGGTGCGATGCGGTGGATGAGTGCGCCGATGTAGAAGGGAAGGAGCACGAAGGCTGTGGTGCCGTGGAGAAGTCTATTTTGCGGTGGGGATAGAAAATGGGGAGTATTCAGGTGTATTACTCTGGGTGCCGGGGTGGGGTTGGCTGGGTAGGGTGAACCTGAAGTTACGAAAACAGCCCCTACCCTATTTAACGGTCGAAGTCGCCCACCTTCAGCCCACCTACCCCTCCTCGCGTCCGAAGTCGTCCGATCGAGATTTAACGGTCCGAAAACGGACTAGTTCCCCTAACCCTAGACCCCCTACCCTATTTAAGCAGCCCCCTTGCCATTTTTGGGCATCCGTAGCCCTTACCCTACCTCATAGCCGTGGCCAAACCCTCCCCTTCCTCGGATCCGGTGCACACACCTCGCTCCCGCCAGTTGGAAGCCCGCCATTGGCCAGCCTACCCAGCGAACCGCCTCCCAGCCAACCCCAGCGCGCCACGCGTCCCCCCTGCGCCCCACTTCACCGTGGCCCGTGGAGCCTGCCGTTGGGCCACGCCGGGCCAGATCTGGGCCTGGAAGAGCCCATCTCCGCCCGAAGCGCCGCCGCTGATCCTCCCGTAGCGCTCGATCCAATCTGGATCGAGGCAACTGCCCTCGCGTCTGCGCCGCACCCTGTGAGCTTCGTTGGTGGCCACCGGAGACTTCGTCGTCATCAAGCTCCGCCGAAGGACCTCCTAGGCCGATCCCGCTCCCTCTCCTCTTCTCGATTTTCCCCTCGCGCTCCATCTCACCCGATCCTTCATCCCGTAGGATCTCTTGACGTCGCCACGCCTCAGGCAACCCTCGCCGGCGCCTGCCTCTACCATTCCCTGCTGGATCTGGACGAGCTCCCTTGGTGCGGCCCATTCCCGGCGTCGTCTTCGCTTCCCGCGTCAAGCCAAGCTCTTCGGAGCCCTGCGCCATGGACGCACCTGCCTACAAGCGCGCGTGCGTGCGAGCGCTCGCCCCGAGCGTTGACCACGCCTCCAGCGCATCGGTAGCAAGGCCCGCCTCCAGCGTCATCGTGAGCCGCATGAGCAAGGCCTAGCCCAGCCGCTGCTAGATCCTAACCGGACCACCGAACGGGCCAAGCCCATGGGTGAGCAGCCCCAGCCCTCTCCTATGCACTATGGGCCCAGTCAGTTACAGCCCATGTTGTTTTTTTCCCTGAACAAATTTGTCTAATATCCAGTGTAAAACAATTTTGCAGAAAAGCCCCCCTTCTTCTTGCATTTAATTACTCCACAACTGTGCATCGCAATTAAACAAACTTAACATGAAAGTTGCTTAGAATTTTGTGTAGTTTCATAATATGTCATTTTCATCCATGTTTAAAATGTTGTTTGTTTAAATTTGCTTAAATAACTTGCTAAAATGGTTTATTTCATAACTAAATAACCATAGCTCCAAATTTAATTAACTTTATATGTAAATGGGGTAGAAAAATGCCTAGTTTAACATGGTGACCTTACTTTGCATGTTTAACAACTCTAAAATATGGTTTAGGGAAGAACGATACCTAATCCAAAAATATGCTCATGAGGAGTTTCTGGACTTGTTGTTTGTTGTTCCGGCCTCATTTAAACTTGCCTAGATAGGTAGTTTTCATTTGCTCCAACCCTTGCCATGTTTAAGAACATTTAATATTGTTGGGTACATAAACGAGATCGAACTAAATAATCGAATGTGGTGTCCGGCAATATGCAACTCGTTGAATTTGAGCTCCACTTAACTTGTAGTATTGTTTGTGCACTTTGCCATGCCATGCCTCATTAAATCGGACATGCATCATACTTGGTTGTGCATCATGCCATGCTTATGTAATAGTTGTTTATTATGTTGTGTGCTTCTTTCTGGTGTTGCTTCTTCAGGTTGGTTCCGATAATGTCGCGTTTGCGAGGATTCGTACGACTTCATCTGCTTGTCTTCTTCATGGACACGTTCTTCTTCCTTGCGGGATCTCAGGCAAGATGACCATACCCTCGAAATCACTTCTATCTTTTCTTGCTAGTTGCTCGCTCTATTGGTATGCCGCGATACCTACCACTTGCTTTATCATGCCTCCCATATTGCCATGTCAAGCCTCTAACCCACCTTGTCCTACCAAACTGTTGTTTGGCTATGTTACCGCTTTACTCAGCCCCTCTTATAGTGTTGCTAGTTGCAGGTGAAGATGGAGTTTGTTCCTTGTTGGAACATGGTCATTGTTGGGATATCATTATTATATCTTGTTTACTTTAATGCACCTATATACTTGGTAAAGGGTTGAAGGCTCGTCCTTATGCCTGGTGTTTTATTCCACTCTTGCCACCCTAGTTTTCCGTCATACCGGTGTTATGTTCCTTGATTTTGCATTCCTTACACGGTTGGGTGTTATGGGGACCCCTTGACAGTTCTCTTTCAATAAAACACCTCCAGCAAGGCCCAACCTTGGTTTTACCATTTGCCTCACCACCACCTACCCTTCCCTCGGGTCGGCCAGCCCAAGGGTCATCTTTATTTTAAGCCCCCCGGGCCAGTGCTTGTCTAAGTGTTGGTCCAAACCGAGTAGACTGCGGGGCCACCTCGGGGAAAATTGAGGTTTGGTTTTACTCGTTGGATGTCTCATCCGGCGTTTCCTTGAGAACGAGATATGTGCAGCTCCTATCGGGATGTCGGCGCATCGGGCGGTCTTGCTGGTCTTGTTTTACCATTGTCGAAATGTCCTGTAACCGAGATTCCGAGTCTGATCGGGTCTTCCTGGGAGAAGGAATATCCTTCATTGACCGTGAGAGCTTGTGATGGGCTAAGTTGGGACAGCCCTGCAGGGTTTTGAACTTTTGAAAGCCGTGCCCGCGCTTATGGGAAGATGAGAATTTGTTAATGTCTGGTTGAAGAGAACTTGAAACTTAACTTAATTAAAACACATCAACCGCGTGTGTAGCTGTGATGGTCTCTTCTCGGAGGAGTCCGAGAAGTGAACACCGTCGGTGTTCTGGCAACGGGGGTCCCCAGACTTGCCTGCCTGCGGCCTGCGGCATGGCTCAAAGGGGGGCCCAGCACGGCCCGTCTTCATCAACACAGACCCAAGACCCTCGCGAGGGCCAAGCCTCGCGGGGCGGACTACATGGAGCTTCCTCAGGCACGGCCTCATCAGGCTGGCTCGCGAGGAGGCGGAGAGATCAAGGCGGGGTACCTCACGAGGTGCCCGTGACGCAGGCCATGATGACCAAAGGCGCTAGGCGGGCGCCAGCCCGCACAGTGTCCTCCTTTCCTCTTTGGTGCAAAGGGAGCAAGCGCAGGCGAGAGCATCAAGCAAAGGCACCCGTTTCGGTGCAACAAGACCAAGACCAGTCCAACGGCAGGGAGGAAGTCATTGTGGAGCCCAAGCCAGCGTCACCACCAGAGCCTTTGGCAGGCGAGGACCAACTTTAGTCAGGATAAATGTACCAGATGTTCCCCTTCAAAATGGCCAATTGTTGGCACCCTTCCCGCTCAATATTTGGGAAGAGGCCCAGGGCCTTTGCCTATAAATAGGACTAGCCACCCTTAGGGTAAAAAAGGAGGACCGAAATCGGAGGGACTGAAATCAGAGAGGAGGACCGAAATCGGAGAGAGAATCGAGAAGAGAGAGAGAGAGAGAGAAGGGTGACTGAACTCCTCCTAGCAGTTCGTCGCCCCAGCCAAGAACAGACCCTCGCGAGGCTGTTCTTCCTTGTATTGCTCATCATCATTAGCCCAAGAGGCAATCCACCACACCACACACTGGAGTAGGGTATTACACCACAATGGTGGCCCGAACCAGTATAAACCCTGTGTCTCTTGTGCTGTTCTTTCCATAGCTTAGATCTTAGCGAGGCGGATGGGTGCAGGTAGGTAGAAGGCGAAATCTCCACGTGCACCCCAGTGTTCGAACCTCAAGGGTCTGCGGAACCCAAAATCTGACATTTGGCGTGCCAGGTAGGGGTGCACTGGAATTCGTCCTCCACCACCCCGTTCTCCTCCGACCATCGCGTCCATGTCTGACGATCGTCGGGCCCGCGCTGAGCGCCGGGCCGCTCTCGCCTCCCACGTCGCCCAGACGGCTCCTCTCGGCGGGCGTCCTCGTCGTTCCCCGTCACCTGCCTTCAACGCCACCACTGGCCCGGCGGGGGACGAGCAGCAAGCGTCGTCTCAGCATCCGTCCGTGCAGCAAGACGGTCGCACCGCTACTCCCTCGCTCACCCCAGCTGGTTCTTCGTCCCTCGCGCTCCGCGCACCCATGGAGGCTCGAGCTGCGCTCATCGCGTCAAACGAGCTCCTACGCTATCGTCCTGTCGACGATGTCTACTAAGAATGGCTCGACCGCATCGCCGAGCTCGTTCGGACCGCAGGGGGCTCTCCTGCGCCGTCCGTTCCGCTGCACCGCACCCCGCCCCGCGCGGGCGACGAAGCTCCGGCGGCGCCCCGGCCGCGTCCTCCTCGAGAAGGCGCCATGGCTCCAAGGCGCGTGGCCCCTGGGCGGAACCCGCTCCGTCAGGTGCCAGCGCGGCAAGAGCAGAGCTGCCAAGAAGTCCCTCGCCCGCAAGAAGCTGCCCGGGCGCTCCCTGCTCTAGCACGTCACGACCATGCTCCGCTCCCGCACGTCAAGACCCCGCACTGCTCCCAGCTGCAGCGCGTGGGGACACGCAAGACCAAGCTCTCCGTCACCCAAGGCCTCCCGTGGCCACAGCTGGCTG
>NW_025234235.1:0-7262 GCF_018294505.1 Triticum aestivum | reverse complement strand
AAATGTAAGCAGCCTTGGCATGTATGTACGCATACACTGACACGAGGAATCTTCAAGGCTGAAGAAGCTCTGAAGGCTAATCGCATGAAGATCTGTATGGCCGAAGAGCGAAGACTGGTACACAAAGACTAGCCAATTATTCACCGAGAGACAATGCCACGTGAAAAAAGCAAAGATTCCTGAAGATTGAAACTTGTCGGCACTCTCTTGCACTTTTCTATATTATTAAAAGGACACGCGTATACCCTAGTAGGACATGTGTGCATGCTACCGTGGGTAAAATAAGTGAAGGAAGGCTCCCGAAGGCCACCTTGCAGCCACCCCTCGCGGCTATAAAAGGAGAGCTGGGCTCAAGAAGAGAACACAAGAGACGGGAGAGCACGGAGCACTCAAAGCATCGAGACTCTCCACCAGAGCACCACTTCCTTCGTAGTCTAGCCACCACCACTACTAGTAGAATAGCCAAGAAGGCGCTTAGTTCGCCAAGAGTTTGAAGGTAATTTCCTAGTTGTGTGTAATCCCTTCGGGGCCTCCCGAAAGGGAAAACCATATGTAAATTATGTTGTTGAAATGATGTAGTTTCTTGGTTTCACTTAGTGCTTTTATTTATGAATTTATGGGACGAGTTCTTATGCTAGGGATCCTATAGGAGAAACCTCTGCGTGTGTAGTTCTCTGTGTAGCCAGAGTGGCGTTTGAATGAGAACCTTGTGGCCGTAGAGAAGTGTTCCCTTCGGGTGGAACTGCCTGGGAAGACGATAGGAATTTACCCCATAAATTTGCAATTAAAACTGCTAAGTGAACGTAACTAGCTACATCTGACGCAACATAATGAAAAATATGGTGAGTACTGAGTAGGATTTTACACCTTTGCGCACATCGCCGGACGAATTGTTGGCCTCGCCAGCCTCTAAATAAATCCTGCATTAAATATATAATCAAGTTAGAACGTGAAGGTAATCATATTGAATTAAATATTGTTGTGAATAGTGGAATACTATTCCAAATAGTGTACTCAATAGTGGAGCACTATTGTGAATAGTGCCCTACCTAGTGAATAGTAAATACTATTCAAGATAAAAAGAATACCTGTCTACCACTTCTACCTAATCCCAAATTAACTTAATATAAATCTAATCACATATTAAGCTATATAAAAATTAATATTTTCCTATATATTGTTGGTATCAGGTCCAGCGTTTAATCATTGAAAGGTTAAAATATTTAAACTTAGAAGTTAGCGCAGGTAATGTAATTAATACTAAGGAAAATCTAAATATAAGGTGTAGAGTAAATCCTTCTGAAGAGCATATCTGGCATTCATCTCATAGCCAGTTAAATACGGTTATCGATTTGATATATAACTTTTACATATCTTGGGGAAAAAGACAAGATAATTTAGACCAAAAATTTGAAAGTTTATTCAAAGAATACCAAAAGCTTGCTGATAAGTATTCAGGTTTGAATAATAAAATTGATCTAGCTTTACATAAGCTAGAGGAAGCAAAAGCAAGACAGAATACAGTTTCCAAGAATAACGATTATATTAAAGAAGAAGTGTTATCAATAGGCCGTTACTTAAGTAAAGGCAAAGAGTCACTCACGCGCACTGATTCAAGACAAGATATACTTGAAATAAAAAAGTTGGTGCAAGAGGTTAAAACCTTGATTATCTCATAATTATATGACCGAATATACTCAAGCATTAAACGAGGTAGCTAAATACCTGTCACCTCCTGTCGGGTTTTCAGATCACGACTCTCCAAAAGAAGATTCCAAAGTAATAATAAGACAAAATAACACAATCATCCAACTATTAATTCAAGTATTAGATAAGCTAAAAAGTGTTCAAAGCAACAAAGAAATCGTGTTATCATCATCTGGAATAGTTGCCTCTACTAGAAATATTAATTCAGAAAAATGGACGTATCTAAAGGCTTCCTTAGACGAGACAAAACTCTCCAATTAGTAAGGCAAGATTCAAGACCTCTAGCTATGAAGCATAGGCTATCTTGCAAAGCTGATGATATTGGTAGCATTGAAGAAGTTATAGATATACAAAGAGATCTAGAAAGATATCAAAAAGATACCCTGAGAAAAATAAAGCCGCAACAAGTATACCACATGGGAATGTTTGAAAGTAAGAGTGGTCTATACAGAATATCTCGAGAAGTGGAATTAAGCGTGTTAACACATCCAGTAGATTTAAGAATTGTAAGCAAAAATATTGAAAATGAATTAAAATATTGTGGTTACAAATATATTCATCAAGGCATGTATATCATAGGAGTCAAAGGTATGACAAGGAAGAAATTAGGTGCGAAGGTTTTGATAACTTTATTAGACAGAAGATGGGAATCTGTAGATAAAGCAGCATTAGGATTTTTGGAAGGAGACATGAATGAAAATAGATTAATAACCTATATAGCTCCAGACCTAATGATGCCCGTAAAAGAATTTATTGAAAAAATGAGTTTTGGTTTCCAAACTAAAGGTTATGAAGATTTTAAAGGAACAAATTTGCTAGTAAGTATAGAATTTATAGGAAGGCTCACTAATAGAAGTAGCTCCAGATATAGAGTGAATGTGAATGATGTAATTGATAGTATGCAATCAAAAGGTATTAAATTTATGAATCCTCTTAAAATTGGCTCTGAAGAAAGAGCAGGAGAAGAATGGAAGATAGGAGAATTAATAGAGAAAAAAGAATTAAAGCAACCTGCAAACTACATAAGCTATCAAAATTGTGAAGGAAGTAGCAGTATTCGATTTATGAACTATAAAGCTGCATCAATAGAAGACTCTGAATCATTTATGTCAGAATCGGAAAGTAATGATGATAAGAATAAAGGTATATCTGAATGTATGGAAAAGGCTAATTTAGATGATGAAATAATTCATTGGGAAAAGAAGCTAAAGCATATTGAATGGGAATATAGTCATTCTATGACAAAGGATTGGCCAAAAATTAGAGAAAGAGAACTATTTATCATCAGAGAAATTGCAAGGTTAAAGAAACTAAAAAACCATAAAATGTCTGCCACTAGTAGTTCCAGCATGGAAGATAAAATTATAGCATCCGCAGAAAGAAAAGCAAATGCTATTATTAATAAAAATTCTATCAATAATAATAATAATAATAATAATAAAGATAAGAATATTATTCAAAAAGAAGAAATTGTTAGTGAAGAAGAGCAATGGGATATCAATAATAAGTTATTATTAGAAAGTTATGAGGAAGAGGAAGAATTAATAAAAGAAATGTGGTTAGAAGATGAAAGATATGATGATTCAGAACAAAATAGTGATTTCTATAACTCACTAGATGATGTGGGACTACATAATTTAGAGAATGCAATGGAAGCCATGGAAGTAGAAAGTAGTGGTAAAAGAAGAAGGGGATATGGTGAATCATCTGTAAAAAGAGAAGGAGAAAGAGAGAGAGCTACCAGGACAGCTGGACAATGGCCTCCAGAAAAAGATGATTACCAGCCTACATATATCCCAGGACAATATAGATACATGGGTACTAAAAGAAGAGATTTTGAAAAACCAGTGCAATTCCAAAATTATAAAAATGATGGTGCTATATTAAACCTAGCAGCTCATGACCCAATAGATTGGCCGAATATAATCAGCATATGGAAAGGTTTAATAGTACAAAAATATATACAAAATCAGTATAGCATAGGCACTAAGGTAGAAGATATGTTAACATATCTTGAAACATTTTTAGGAGAATCTGTAAAAGTTCTTTGGGAACAATGGGTAGAATCATACCCTAGTCAATATGAAGAATTAAAAAGGGCAGGAAGTAACCCTAATAACTTTGCGAATGTTATCTCAAATATGATCATAGCAGAAGATCCTGAATTAGGACATACCTCATTGCAAAATGAAAGGTTAAGAGAAATAGAAAAATTAACATTAACTAGCTGGAAAGGTATTAAAGAGTTTTCCCAGCATTATTTGTATAATGCTACTACTGCTAAACAAGGTTTTAATGTAGGCGTAGTAGAAAGATATTTTAATAAGTTGCCTGATCCCCTAGGGTCAATAATATTTGAAGAATATAAAAAGGAAACGGCGGGAAACGTGGTAAACATATCTCAAGCTGTAACATTTGTTTTCAAACAATTAAGAAAGGTGTGTACTAGTATTCAAGCCCAAAGATCTATGAAGAAATCAGATTATAATTTTTGCAATAACATAGTCCAAATACCACTTACATATGGAGAAGAAAGGCATAGGAAAAACAAATATTATAAACCACAAAGGAGAGATAATAGAAATTTTAGAACAAAGAAAAGATATTTCTTAAGAAGATCAGACAATAGAGCCCCATTCTTTCATAAAAGAAATGTAAGAAGATATAATCCTAAGAAAACCTATGATAAAACATGCAGGTGTTTCATATGTAACTCACCAGATCATCTAAGTAGAACTTGCCCTAATAAAGACCAGAAAAGATACTCTAGCAAATATGAAGAACAAGAGAGGGTGTTAATTATAGATAGCGTTAATGAAAATATATTAGTATGTGATGATGAAATAAAAGACGATGAGTCAATATATTCAATTATAGAAACAGATGAAGTAGAAAATGAGGCTCCAGAATATGAATCAAGTGAAGATGAAATAGACCTAATAGATGATTTAGCCGGTTTAAAAATTGAAATGATGAACCAAGTAGATTGTGAACATGATTGGATTAGAGGAAAAGGTGATTATAACATAAAATGTGCTTTCTGTATATATTATCCAAGCCAAGATAATAGGTTTACATGTAGCTTGTGTTTAAAACAAGCATGTGCCTCATGTCTAAGAGCCAATAATCAAAAGTGGAGACAAGAGATAGAATTGGAACCAGAAGAGCGAATATTATCCAGTAGGGTTAGAAATTTAGAAAATAGAATAAATAAGCTAGAAGCAGAGCTAGAAAAACTTAAAGATGAGTTAGAAAATAGTAAAGAGGAAAATGATAATGTTCCAAAAAACACAGAAATGAAAGAGCAAATGGTAACAGTAAGGGATAAAAAAGGAGACAAATTAATACAATTGAAAGATGCAATTACTAGTTTTGGAAACAAATATATTGTTCGATTACCATTCAAAGAAGTGTTAGGAATAAGGATCCCAGTTAAGATTGTTCTGAAGCCAAATATTTCATATAAAGTACTGGCACTATTAGATACTGGTTGCACTAAAAATATCATCCATGATAAATATTTTATGAGATGTCCTGAAATAGTTGAAACTATAGATGATAATAAAGCTGAAGTATCTACCGATATGTCAGGAATAAAGAAGATCCATAACCAGCTAGCATATAATATTGAAGCTTACATAAATGGCACAAAATATATAATAGATGAAATTATAATAAGAGATTTGTCAGTAATAAATGATGACATGATAATAGGGTTAAGATTTTTACAACAATCTTTACAAACCACAATCATACATGAAGAGGGGGTAACATTTATTCCTTATCAAGATAATGTTCCATACATATCTGAAGTGCGAAAACAAAGAAAGTCCTTGCAAAATGTAGAAATATCTAATTTAGATGATGAATATAGCACAAGTCCAGATCCCCTTGAATTCTGTAAAGACGAAGAACTTAGTGAGACCATAGAAGAATATCATATAGAAAATACATGTACTGAATGCATTGGGTTGCAATCATTCTCTCCAAATTGGTATAGAGATATAAAATCCAAAAAGGATATAGATAAGATTGTGCAAAGACTAGAAAGTATACAAATTATTGGAGAAATACCAATGAAACATTGGGATAAGAACTCTATAGTTTGCAAAATAAATATCATAAATCCAGATTATATAATTAAGTCAGGACCAATAGAAGCAACTCCTAAAGATATCGAAGAGTTCAAAATGCATATTGAAGAGTTATTAAAGTTAAAAGATATAAGAGAAAGCAGAAGCCCTCGTCGATCTGCTGCTTTTATAGTTAGAAATCATGCTGAAGAAGTTAGAGGTAAATCTAGAATGGTAATTAACTTTAAAAGGCTTAATGATAATACAGTTGACGATGCATACAACATACCTAATAAGCAGGAATGGATTAACAGAATACAAGGAAGTAAATATTTCTCCAAATTCGATTTAAAGGCAGGATTTTGGCAACTAAAAATGGCTGAAGAATCTATTCCATGGACAGCATTTACTTGTCCACAAGGCCATTATGAATGGCTAGTAATGCCATTAGGCCTAAAGAATGCACCTGCACTATTTCAAAGAAAGATGCAAAATATATTTAATGAGAATCAAGCATTTATATTAGTATACGTAGATGATTTGTTAGTATTCTCAAAATCATACAAAGAGCATATAGCCCATCTTGAAGTGTTCTTTCGAAAGGTGGAACAAAATGGGCTCATACTATCTAAAAAGAAGATGGAGATTTGCAAAGAGAAAATAAATTTCCTTGGTCATGAAATAGGAGAAGGAAAAATATATCTACAAGAACATATTGCAAAGAAAATATTAGAGTTTCCTGATAATATGAGTGATAAAAAGGTTTTACAACAGTTGTTAGGAATTGTAAACTATGCGCGAAACTATATAGATAACTTAGCAAAGCTAGCAGGACCTTTATATGCTAAATTAAGAAAAAATGGTCAAAGATACTTCAATTCTGAAGATATAAAATTAGTAAAGGCCATCAAGGAAAAGGTCAGGAATTTAAAACCCCTAGAATTGCCTCTAGAAGACAATTATTTTATATCGAGACAGATGCATCTAAGGTAGGATGGGGTGCGATACTAAAACAAAATCCCAATAAATACTCTCCAAAGGCAGACGAAAAAATATGCAGATATGCTTCAGGAAGTTACAAATTAAAGACGGTAAATAATATTGATAGAGAAATTCTTGCAGTTGTAAATGCAATAAATGCATTTAGGTTATATCTAGGATTTAAAGAATTTACAGTACGAACAGACTGTGAAGCCATATGCCGATATTACAATAAAATTAATAGTAAGAAAAGCTCAACCAGAAGATGGGTCTTATTTGAAGACACCATAGCTGGGAATGGTTATAAAGTTATTTTTGAGCATATTAAGGGGAAGGATAATACCTTACCTGACATATTTTCTCGTGCATCAAATTTGCAGGAATGAGGAAAGGATTATTCGCCAACAAGGATGAATATCTCTTCTTTGGAGAAGAAAATAGGCTGAAAATGTTTCAGCCAAATACATTCAATTTTAAGCCAAAATCCCATATTAAGCTCGA
>NW_025234234.1:0-7262 GCF_018294505.1 Triticum aestivum | reverse complement strand
CTTGGAGTTCCACAACTATGGAAATTATTTTGGGACCCAAAAACGGTGAGTAATAGTCCATGAAACAGGTCAGAATTGGACAAAACTGTGAGTGTTGACGACGGACACATAAACGCACCCGGGGTTCATCAATCGTGGAAATCGCTCTGGGTCCCCAAAACACTGAGTAATAGTGCCCGAAACGGACACGATTCGACCGAATATGTGAGTGTTGATGATCGACACGTAAACGCATCCTGGGGTTCGTCAATCGTGGAAATGACTCCGAGACCCCAAAATAGGGTATTAGTCCAAGAAACGGGCAAGAATTGACCCAAACTGTGATTGTTGATGACCGAAACATGAGCGCACCTTGGAGTTCGACAACCATGGAAATGGCTTTGGGACCCCAAAACGATGAGTAATAGTCCATGAAACGGGCCAGGATCGGCGAAAACTGCGAGTGTTGATGACCGACATGTAAGCACACCTTGGGGTTCAAAACCTATGGAAATCGCTTCGGGACCCCAAAACGGTGAGTAATAGTGCACGAAACATGTCAGAATTGGCCAAAACTGTCAGTGTTGACGATGGACACCTAAACGCACCCCGGGGTTCATCAATCGTGGAAATTGTTCTGGGTACCCAAAACGTTGAGTAATAGTGCATGAAACGGACTAGAATCGACCGAATATGTGAGTGTTGATGACCGACACGTAAACGCACCCCGGGGTTCGTCAATCGTGGAAATGACTCTGAGACCCCAAAATAGAGTAATAGTCCAAGAAATGGGCCAGAATCGGACCAAACTGTGATTCTTGATGAGCGACGTAAGTGCATCTTGGAGTTCGACAACCATGGAGATCGCTTTGGGACCCCAAAACGGTGAGTAATAGTCCATGAAACGGGCCAGAATCGTCCGAAACTGCGAGTGTTGACGACCAACACGTAAGCAAACCTTGGAGTTCAACAACTATGGAAATCGCCTCGGGACGCCAAAACGGTTAGTAATAGTCCATGAAACAGGTCAGAATTGGACAAAACTGTGAGTGTTGACGACGGGTAGATAAACACACCCAGGGTTCCTCAATCGTGGAAATCGCTATGGGTCCCCAAAATGCTGTGTAATTGTGCACGAAACAGACATGATTCAGCCGAATATGTGAGTGTTGATGACCGACACATAAACGCACCCTCGGGTTTGTCAATCGTGGAAATGACTCTGAGACCCCAAAATAGGGTAATAGTCCAAGAAACCGGCAAGAATCGACCCAAACTGTGACTGTTGATGACTGACCCATGAGCGCACCTTGGAGTTCGACAACCATGGAAATCGCTTTGGGACGCCAAAACGGTGAGTAATAGTCCATGAAACGGGCCAGAATCGGCAAAACTGCGAGTGTTGATTACCAACACGTAAGCACATCTTGGTGTTCAACAACTATGGAAATCGCTTCGGGACCACAAAACGGTGAGTAATAGTCCATGAAACAAGTCAGAATTGGTTAAAACAGTGAGTGTTGACGACGGACATAAATGCACCCGGGGTTCATCAATCGTGGAAATCGTTCTGGGTACCCAAAACGTTGAGTAATAGTGCATGAAACGGACTAGAATCGGCCGAATATGTGAGTGTTGATGACCGACACGTAAACGCACCCCGGGGTTCCTCAATCGTGGAAATGACTCTGAGACCCCAAAATAGAGTAATAGTCCAAGAAATGGGCCAGAATCGGACCAAACTGTGATTCTTGATGAGCGACGTAAGCGCATCTTGGAGTTCAACAACCATGGAGATCGCTTTGGGACCCCAAAACGGTGAGTAATAGTCCATGAAACGGGCCAGAATCGTCCGAAACTGCGAGTGTTGACGACCAACACGTAAGCACACCTTGGAGTTCAACAACTATGGAAATCGCCTCGGGACGCCAAAACGGTTAGTAATAGTCCATGAAACAGGTCAGAATTGGACAAAACTGTGAGTGTTGACGACGGGTAGATAAACACACCCAGGGTTCCTCAATCGTGGAAATCGCTATGGGTCCCCAAAATGCTGTGTAATTGTGCACGAAACAGACATGATTCAGCCGAATATGTGAGTGTTGATGACCGACACATAAACGCACCCTCGGGTTTGTCAATCGTGGAAATGACCCTGAGACCCCAAAATAGGGTAATAGTCCAAGAAACCGGCAAGAATCGACCCAAACTGTGACTGTTGATGACTGACCCATGAGCGCACCTTGGAGTTCGACAACCATGGAAATCGCTTTGGGACGCCAAAACGGTGAGTAATAGTCCATGAAACGGGCCAGAATCGGCAAAACTGCGAGTGTTGATTACCAACACGTAAGCACATCTTGGTGTTCAACAACTTTGGAAATCGCTTCGGGACCACAAAACGGTGAGTAATAGTCCATGAAACAAGTCAGAATTGGTTAAAACAGTGAGTGTTGACGACGGACATAAATGCACCCGGGGTTCATCAATCGTGGAAATCGCTCTGGGTCCCCAAAACGCTGAGTAATAGTGCATGAAACGGACTAGAATCGGCCGAATATGTGAGTGTTGATGACCGACACGTAAACGCACCCCGGGGTTCCTCAATCGTGGAAATGACTCCGAGACCCCAAAATAGAGTTATAGTCCAAGAAACGGGCCAAAATCGGCCCAAACTGTGATTCTTGTTGACCGACACGTAACCGCACCTTGGAGTTCGACAACAATGGAGATCGCGTTGGGACCCCAAAACGGCGAGTAATAGTCCATGAAACGGGCCAGAATCGGCCAAAACTGCGAGTGTTGATGACCAACACGTAAGCACACCTTGGAGTTCCACAACTATGGAAATTATTTTGGGACCCAAAAACGGTGAGTAATAGTCCATGAAACAGGTCAGAATTGGACAAAACTGTGAGTGTTGACGATGGACACATAAACGCACCCGGGGTTCATCAATCGTGGAAATCGCTCTGGGTCCCCAAAACACTGAGTAATAGTGCCCGAAACGGACACGATTCGACCGAATATGTGAGTGTTGATGATCGACACGTAAACGCATCCTGGGGTTCGTCAATCGTGGAAATGACTCCGAGACCCCAAAATAGGGTATTAGTCCAAGAAACGGGCAAGAATTGACCCAAACTGTGATTGTTGATGACCGAAACATGAGCGCACCTTGGAGTTCGACAACCATGGAAATGGCTTTGGGACCCCAAAACGATGAGTAATAGTCCATGAAACAGGCCAGGATCGGCCAAAACTGCGAGTGTTGATGACCGACATGTAAGCACACCTTGGGGTTCAAAACCTATGGAAATCGCTTCGGGACCCCAAAACGGTGAGTAATAGTGCACGAAACATGTCAGAATTGGCCAAAACTGTCAGTGTTGACGATGGACAACTAAACGCACCCCGGGGTTCATCAATCGTGGAAATTGTTCTGGGTACCCAAAACGTTGAGTAATAGTGCATGAAACGGACTAGAATCGACCGAATATGTGAGTGTTGATGACCGACACGTAAACGCACCCCGGGGTTCGTCAATCGTGGAAATGACTCTGAGACCCCAAAATAGAGTAATAGTCCAAGAAATGGGCCAGAATCGGACCAAACTGTGATTCTTGATGAGCGACGTAAGCGCATCTTGGAGTTCGACAACCATGGAGATCGCTTTGGGACCCCAAAACGGTGAGTAATAGTCCATGAAACGGGCCAGAATCGGCCGAAACTGCGAGTGTTGACGACCAACACGTAAGCACACCTTGGAGTTCAACAACTATGGAAATCTCCTCGGGACGCCAAAACGGTTAGTAATAGTCCATGAAACAGGTCAGAATTGGACAAAACTGTGAGTGTTGACGACGGGTAGATAAACACACCCAGGGTTCCTCAATCGTGGAAATCGCTATGGGTCCCCAAAATGCTGTGTAATTGTGCACGAAACAGACATGATTCAGCCGAATATGTGAGTGTTGATGACCGACACATAAACGCACCCTCGGGTTTGTCAATCGTGGAAATGACTCTGAGACCCCAAAATAGGGTAATAGTCCAAGAAACCGGCAAGAATCGACCCAAACTGTGACTGTTGATGACTGACCCATGAGCGCACCTTGGAGTTCGACAACCATGGAAATCGCTTTGGGACGCCAAAACGGTGAGTAATAGTCCATGAATCGGGCCAGAATCGGCAAAACTGCGAGTGTTGATTACCAACACGTAAGCACATCTTGGTGTTCAACAACTATGGAAATCGCTTCGGGACCACAAAACGGCGAGTAATAGTCCATGAAACAAGTCAGAATTGGTTAAAACAGTGAGTGTTGACGACGGACATAAATGCACCCGGGGTTCATCAATCGTGGAAATCGCTCTGGGTCCCCAAAACGCTGAGTAATAGTGCATGAAACGGACTAGAATCGGCCGAATATGTGAGTGTTGATGACCGACACGTAAACGCACCCCGGGGTTCCTCAATCGTGGAAATGACTCCGAGACCCCAAAATAGAGTTATAGTCCAAGAAACGGGCCAGAATCGGCCCAAACTGTGATTCTTGTTGACCGACACGTAACCGCACCTTGGAGTTCGACAACAATGGAGATCGCGTTGGGACCCCAAAACGGCGAGTAATAGTCCATGAAACGGGCCAGAATCGGCCAAAACTGCGAGTGTTGATGACCAACACGTAAGCACACCTTGGAGTTCAACAACTATGGAAATTATTTTGGGACCCAAAAACGGTGAGTAATAGTCCATGAAACAGGTCAGAATTGGACAAAACTGTGAGTGTTGACGACGGACTCATAAACGCACCCGGGGTTCATCAATCGTGGAAATCGCTCTGGGTCCCCAAAACGCTGAGTAATAGTGCCCGAAACGGACACGATTCGACCGAATATGTGAGTGTTGATGATCGACACGTAAACGCATCCTGGGGTTCGTCAATCGTGGAAATGACTCCGAGACCCCGAAAAAGGGTATTAGTCCAAGAAACGGGCAAGAATTGACCCAAACTGTGATTGTTGATGACCGAAACATGAGCGCACCTTGGAGTTCGACAACCATGGAAATGGCTTTGGGACCCCAAAACGATGAGTAATAGTCCATGAAACGGGCCAGGATCGGCCAAAACTGCGAGTGTTGATGACCGACATGTAAGCACACCTTGGGGTTCAAAACCTATGGAAATCGCTTCGGGACCCCAAAACGGTGAGTAATAGTGCACGAAACATGTCAGAATTGGCCAAAACTGTCAGTGTTGACGATGGACACCTAAACGCACCCCGGGGTTCATCAATCGTGGAAATTGTTCTGGGTACCCAAAACGTTGAGTAATAGTGCATGAAACGGACTAGAATCGGCCGAATATGTGAGTGTTGATGACCGACACGTAAACGCACCCCGGGGTTCGTCAATCGTGGAAATGACTCTGAGACCCCAAAATAGAGTAATAGTCCAAGAAATGGGCCAGAATCGGACCAAACTGTGATTCTTGATGAGCGACGTAAGCGCATCTTGGAGTTCGACAACCATGGAGATCGCTTTGGGACCCCAAAACGGTGAGTAATAGTCCATGAAACGGGCCAGAATCGGCCAAAACTGCGAGTGTGGATGACCAACACGTAAGCACACCTTGGAGTTCCACAACTATGGAAATTATTTTGGGACCCAAAAACGGTGAGTAATAGTCCATGAAACAGGTCAGAATTGGACAAAACTGTGAGTGTTGACGACGGACACATAAACGCACCCGGGGTTCATCAATCGTGGAAATCGCTCTGGGTCCCCAAAACGCTGAGTAATAGTGCCCGAAATGGACACGATTCGACCGAATATGTGAGTGTTGATGATCGACACGTAAACGCATCCTGGGGTTCGTCAATCGTGGAAATGACTCCGAGACCCCAAAATAGGGTATTAGTGCAAGACACGGGCAAGAATTGACCCAAACTGTGATTGTTGATGACCGAAACATGAGCGCACCTTGGAGTTCGACAACCATGGAAATGGCTTTGGGACCCCAAAACGATGAGTAATAGTCCATGAAACGGGCCAGGATCGGCCAAAACTGCGAGTGTTGATGACCGACATGTAAGCACACCTTGGGGTTCAAAACCTATGGAAATCGCTTCGGGACCCCAAAACGGTGAGTAATAGTGCACGAAACATGTCAGAATTGGCCAAAACTGTCAGTGTTGACGATGGACACCTAAACGCACCCCGGGGTTCATCAATCGTGGAAATTGTTCTGGGTACCCAAAACGTTGAGTAATAGTGCATGAAACGGACTAGAATCGGCCGAATATGTGAGTGTTGATGACCGACACGTAAACGCACCCCGGGGTTCGTCAATCGTGGAAATGACTCTGAGACCCTAAAATAGAGTAATAGTCCAAGAAATGGGCCAGAATCGGACCAAACAGTGATTCTTGATGAGCGACGTAAGCGCATCTTGGAGTTCAACAACCATGGAGATCGCTTTGGGACCCCAAAACGGTGAGTAATAGGCCATGAAACGGGCCAGAATCGGCCGAAACTGCGAGTGTTGACGACCAACACGTAAGCACACCTTGGAGTTCAACAACTATGGAAATCGCCTCGGGACGCCAAAACGGTTAGTAATAGTCCATGAAACAGGTCAGAATTGGACAAAACTGTGAGTGTTGACGACGGATAGATAAACGCACCCAGGGTTCCTCAATCGTGGAAATCGCTATGGGTCCCCAAAATGCTGTGTAATTGTGCACGAAACAGACGTGATTCAGCCGAATATGTGAGTGTTGATGACCGACACATAAACGCACCCTCGGGTTTGTCAATCGTGGAAATGACTCTGAGACCCCAAAATAGGGTAATAGTCCAAGAAACCGGCAAGAATCGACCCAAACTGTGACTGTTGATGACTGACCCATGAGCGCACCTTGGAGTTCGACAACCATGGAAATCGCTTTGGGACGCCAAAACGGTGAGTAATAGTCCATGAAACGGGCCAGAATCGGCAAAACTGCGAGTGTTGATTACCAACACGTAAGCACGTCTTGGTGTTCAACAACTATGGAAATCGCTTCAGGACCACAAAACGGTGAGTAATAGTCCATGAAACAAGTCAGAATTGGTTAAAACAGTGAGTGTTGACGACGGACATAAATGCACCCGGGGTTCATCAATCGTGGAAATCGCTCTGCGTCCCCAAAACGCTGAGTAATAGTGCATGAAACGGACTAGAATCGGCCGAATATGTGAGTGTTGATGACCGACACGTAAACGCACCCCGGGGTTC
>NW_025234233.1:0-7263 GCF_018294505.1 Triticum aestivum | reverse complement strand
TGTGCGTTCCAGCTGGCCCAACGTTGATTGGCTGCTGCTCCCGGGATCTACCTGGGCGTCTTCTCAATAATTGGGCCAAGACTTCGTGGCCCATAGCTTTCTTTGGTCTCTTCACCGCGCACGAGGGAAAGGTTCCTCTCGACCACGAGCCTTCTCCTCTTCTTGCCTAAGAAGCCCCTAAACATAATCAAACTTCTTATTTCCAAAAAAACTAATCTTTTTTTGAGACAACAGCAATAGCGGCAGTGGCTGGAAGCGCCCCAGATGGGCCGATGGGAATCGACGGTAACAAGGGCGGCTCCGACGATGGTGCGGTGGAGATCAACGCCCGCAGGTGCACCCAAAATCCCACCTCCACGGAAATGGGCCTTTTCTCCCCTTTGTGTATCTATGGGGTGAAAATAGAAATCCACAATCACAGAATCTACATCCCGAAGGACACATCGTGATCGCCAAATCACATCTCTCCTAATTATGACCAATTCCTTGCCTATGTCTCTTCATCTTTACATATTTGTATAAAACTTGTCGGTAATCTGAAGGAGATGTTTCCCTCATCAGCGTAGTCAATCTTATCAACATGAGTGTTGGAAATATGCCCTAGAAGCAATAATAAATTAGTTATTATTATTATATTTCCTTGTTCATGATAATCGTTTATTATCCATGCTATAATTGTATTGATAGGAAACTCAGATACATGTGTGGATACATAGACAACACCATGTCCCTAGTAAGCCTCTGATTGACTAGCTCGTTGATCAATAGATGGTTACGGTTTCCTAACCATGGACATTGGATGTCGTTGATAATGGGATCACATCATTAGGAGAATGATGTGATGGACAAGACCCAATCCTAAGCCTAGCACAAAGATCATCTAGTTCGTATGCTAAAGCTTTTCTAAATGTCAAGTATCATTTCTTTAGACCATGAGATTGTGCAACTCCCGGATATCGTAGGAATGCTTTGGGCGCACCAAATGTCACAATGTAAATGGGTGGCTATAAAGGTGCACTACAGGTATCTCTGAAATTGTCTGTTTGGTTGGCACGAATCGAGACTGGGATTTGTCACTCCGGTTGACGGAGAGGTATCTCTAGGCCCACTCGGTAGGACATCATCATAATGTGCACAATGTGACCAAGGGGTTGATCACGGGATGATGTGTTACGGAACGAGTAAAGAGACTTGCCCGTAACGAGATTGAACAAAGGTATCGGGATACCGACGATCGAATCTTGGGCAAGTATAATACCGCTAGACAAAGGGAATTGTATACGGGATTGATCGAATCCTCGATATCGTGGTTCATCCAATGAGATCATCGTGGAACATGTGGGAGCCAACATGGGTATCCAGATCCCGTTGTTGGTTATTGACCGGAGAACGTCTCGGTCATGTCTGCATGGTTCACGAACCCGTAGGGTATACACACTTAAAGTTCGATGACGCTAGGGTTATAAAGGAAGTTTGTATGTGGTTACCAAATGTTGTTCGGAGTCCCGGATGAGATCCCGGATGTCACGAGGAGTTCCGGAATGGTCCGGAGGTAAAGATTTATATATGGAAAGTCCTGTTTTGGTCACCGGAAAAGTTTCGGGTTTTATCCGTAACGTACCGGGACCACCGGGAGGGTCCCGGGGGTCCACCAAGTAGGGCCACCGGCCCCGGAGGGCTGCATGGGCCAAGTGTGTGAGGGGACCAGCCCCAGGTGGGCTGGTGCGCCCCCCCCCCACAAGGGCCCAAGGCGCCTAGGGTTTGGGGAGGGGGCGCACCCACCTAACTTGGGGGGCAAGTTTCCCCTCTCCCCCCCCCTTGGCCGCACCCTAGATGGGTTTTGGGCTGGGCGCCGCCCCTAGGGGTGGAACCCTAGGTGGGGGCGCAGCCCTCCCTCTCCCCCTATATATACTTGAGGACTTTGGGGCTGCCAATAGATGAGTTTGACCTCTCCTTGGCGCAGCCCTACCTCTCTCCCTCCTCCTCTCCCGCGGTGCTTGGCGAAGCCCTGCAGGATTGCCACGCTCCTCCACCACCACCACGCCGTTGTGCTGCTGCTGGACGGAGTCTTCCTCAACCTCTCCCTCTCTCCTTGCTGGATCAAGGCATGAGAGACGTCACCGGGCTGTACGTGTGTTGAACGCGGAGGTGCCGTCCGTTCGGCACTAGGATCTCCGGTGATTTGGATCACGACGAGTACGACTCCTTCAACCCCGTTCTCTTGAACGCTTCCGCTTAGTGATCTACAAGTTTATGTAGATGCACTCTCCTTCCCTTCGTTGCTAGTCTCTCCACAGATAGATCTTGGTGACTCGTAGGAAAATTTTGAATTTCTGCTATGTTCCCCAACAATGAGCTCCTGGCCTGATGGCATCAGGGTCACGTACCAATGGGCGCCACTCCACTACATGGACACACCCGGCGGCCTCTGCAATGACTCCAATGACAACAAGGAATCCTCCATTGTTCTACTAACTTTTTTTCTGAACCACACTGTTCTACTAAACTAACTTCTGTTTGTAGCAATGAAAATGGTAGTGACCTTTCATATTTCATTTTTCACATTGGTTGGGTTCAGGGGCTGCAAGGACGAGGGTGCAAAAAAGGACGAGCAGCATTAAGGGCTGGTGTGTCATTGTATCCAATATATACACCTTCCAGCTCCGCACCTAAGTTTCACCGTCATCTTCTTGTTCTTTTGCACGTACTGCTCAATTTGATCCTTCAATTGTTCCTTAGCTGTATACCATATTGATGATATAGTACAGCAGATAACCTGACGCAAGCACTTTTGTTCCTCTCACAAGTCATGCGATAGATCCACAAGGTACTAGACAATCAACTTAATATCCGAATCCAATTTTTTAGTGTGCAATTTGTGCCAATAAATTCTTTAAAGAAAAACTTGTTAAGGTGAACTAACTTACTATATGTGACTTGCAGATGCTGGTGGATTATATTGTTGATATTACAATCACATGTGATGCTGCAACCATTATGAAGATATTGGAAGTTGAGGGTCTAGCAGGGATGGTTATGCCTGATTGCATCCGACAGTCATCGCTATATAACACTAACTAATTTTTGTACTTATTAAATTTACTCATGAACATTGGTCCTATACTACACATTGTTAGGTGATGCAAAAAGATCACATTTGGTTGGAACCTTTTCAAGAATATTATATATTAATAATTGATCTTACACCATGTGCATGATGCATAGAAAGAATTTACTTCTCTCACGGTTTTCATGTATTGAGCTTTTTAGGTTCTTTCTCTTGCATGGTGGAGTGAGTTGATATCTTCCTGTTGCTAAAAGTGCATACATTGTTCTCTTTTAGTACTTATATATAGTGGTAATCTCTTCATTCTGCCAGCCTTATCTCAAGAGTCAAGACAAACGCGCGCCACAACGCGCGCCTTTATGATCTAGTAGAGACATGGCAATGTGTTCGATACAACCTCTAATCACCTTCATACTCAAGGTCGATACAACCTCTAATCACCTTCATACTCAAGGTCGATACAACCTCTAATCACCTTCATACTGAAGGTACGTACAACTAGATTCTGCAATTAGTTGACCCTGTTTAGTTTTCTCCTTCCCTACCACATGACTATCATATTTTACTAAAAGGAGTTCTTATTAGAACACAACATATAATAATGAGATGTGGTATTTTTCAAGAAAATCTCATATGATTTGTAGTATTTTTCATGTGAGACTAAGGGACAAGGAAGCTGCAGTTTGTTTTTCCAGTACAAATGTCAGGCAGATGTTTGTTCAAACGCTATGTGAGAATGGGCTTCTTTTCTCATTCCTTGATTGGTATTTGGACCTCCTAGATTAATTACATGAGCTATGAAAAAATTGACTGTATGTTGCTCCTTTTGGACTGTTCTAACCTGATGTTCACATTCATATATAGCCAAGTTTTGGGAGTATTAAAATAAGTTGAATTAGTATCCCCAGGAAAGCCGTGAACAGATATGCTGACCAATTATATTTGTCTAAAATTGATGGTCATTTTCATCTAATAAAATTCTTCCATGTATACCCTCATAGATTATTTCCGAGGTGGCGACAAGAAACAATATGGGCTTGCTGAATACTTGCCGGCCTGAGAAGTTGCACAAGTACGTACCCGATTGAAAGCTGCTGGCCAATGCTTTAGCCAGCAACACACACATGTACGCAACCAGCTATCCAAGAAGGCAGGTGGATTGATTCCGACTGGCTGCAAACAAGCAGGCAAAATGCAGGCACACAACGTCGATCAAAATCTTGCTGAAACACATGCACGCCGCACGCACGCGGCGCCTGTCATTGGCCTAAGTATTTGTTATTGCTTGGATCTGAGTTTTACAAGGGGAGTGGGATTACATGGGTATATACAACAGCGAGGGATGCAATGACGTCATGGCAATTTTAAGATTATCTAACAATTCAAACATTATTCATAAATATCTTTGAAATCGCCACATTGTTATCATTATTATTAGTGCAGGATGGATTGATAGATGGCAGGTAGTATAGTTCAAGTTTGGCTACATAAGAACGAACAAGTTGGTGCATCATATATGAAATGCATTTGGTTGATGACTGCTACAGACTCCCGATGTTCTCTTTGAGTACTAACTACATGATTCCTGTTACTTTTTAAGGTTAGTTCCTTGAATTTTCAGTGTTCATTCTTTTGAAGATTAATATCCAATTTTTCATGGCTATCGTCTTCTTTTTATTACTTCATCATTAACCTTAAATACAAATTTTATGTGCCAATTAATTAAGTGATGTATATTAGCTAGTTGAAAGCCTCTTTGTCCACCAACTACATTTTCAGAAAACCAGACAAAACATCACTACATTTAGAACCCCTGTATCGTGAATTTCCCCATTTGTTTTCTTTCACACCATAGTTTACTTATCAATAAGAAATAATGCCAATCAGTACCAACATAAGAGTAGATGTGTTGTGACAGGTGATGATCTAAGAGTATTTTAATATTCCTCATTCAGTGTGCACTTTTCCAATTTCTATTTTACTATGTGTGTTCTGCAGTCTAAGATGGAGGATATATGGTCTTTAATGTCAGCTTTACAAAACATATATATTCATTGTTTAGACAACTTTTCGCAAGTTCGTTGCACATTTCTATCAATATGTTGTATCATTACATCATTCACTATCTTTTTTGATGGGCCTTAATGTGCTTGATATTCTATAAACTACTTTCGAGATGTGCTATAGCACATAGCAAGTGGGTCGTTTTTACTTCCAGACGTTAATCCACACCAAAAGATTAGTCTAGCCTTTAGGATTCTAAATTTAATGGTTCTGATCTATTAGAGCGCCGTTCTTTTATTTGTAAAGCAAATCACCCACGTCCATGCATACATTAAAAGGAATTATACCTGCACATATCAAATAGGCCCTGCAACCTCAAGCCTATCCTGATTGAAAGATCTAGATGATATTCAACTATATTGTAATTTCATTTGGATAGTGTTTAAGAAACAAGGATTACCGTCAGTGACCAATTGACCAGCACAATGTCAATAATAAGAATTACAACATAGTTTGCTTCAGATACTTAGTTCTCAATTTTCTTTATGTCAACATATTGGTAGCTGATGCGATAAAAGGTGCCATACAGGACATTGGCGCATCAATCATCGTTACAGCAGGTGTGCACATCACAGCGGAGATACGAGTTCATTTTTCCATGTTTAACATAGACCAGATCTTCCCAGTGCAAGTACTGAGACAGGTTGTGCTGAGGTTTGCCCATGTCGTCAACTGCATGTTCTAGGAGAATTTTTTTGTTGTACCTGATACAGTACACTTCGATGATGATATCTTAGTCAACCTTTTGTTGCAGTTTTTAATGAACAGATAGTCTTTCATGAAAGATATATTACCTTTCATCAAAAAATGGAATTCCATTTAGACTGGAAATATTTAGCTTACATGATACAAATCGAACCCTTAATGTGACCAGATATATGTTTTAAGTTATGGCCGTTTGCTCTCCAGTCACTGGTATTCAGTTTTTCCATCCTGCTTTGATGAAACAGGGAGGAAACCCTGAACAATAATGGACTCACTAGCATGTACATGATGTGTCCCTTTCTTAAACTGGACTGAATGCTTCTTATTGTATTTTGTTCTGAGGAGTTGATGGTATGATGTCTTATATGTTTAATTGCTCTATACTGTCATAATTCTATGATGCAAAGGATTGTATATTTTTTCATCAAGTAACCCTTATAGCCTCTCCTCTAAAATGCGCGTGTTGTTACCACTTTTTTCCTGCATTTTATTTTCTACACCACAATCAAATGTGAATATGTACGTTCTGCCTAGCCATTAATTACTAAACTAATCATTTTTAATATCCGCACAATATATTTATTATGAATAATTTCTTTGAGAAAATGTCATTGGTTTACTCGCAATAATCATTAACTTCACACAACAAAATTAGAATATATAAAACTCAGTCTCTAGAAGCTATAGCTATGTTTTACCTCGGAAGTAGTTGCCTGCTGGTGCACATTTTTTAATACCTACTTTATAATGTTGTTTATCAAATTTACAAAGCATGGTTATGTGTACCTTTACTCCAAGGTCATTATTTCTCTTTTCTAAAACAAAAATTACACGTATTTGGGTGCAATTTGAAGAGAAATTTGTAAAGTGTGCATATATATCATGACACCAGCATCCACTGCGATGCATTTGATAATACTTCCACTTGATCTCTTGGATTATTAGAGAGTTCATTAAGTGACGGCTACTGGTGAATTTATGGATGATATTACACTAGAGGTGCAACAATGGAAAGGTCAATTAAAATCCGGATGAAAACACAGAGTCATTGTGATTGTGATGTTCAGTGCATACAAATATTTAGGAGTTTCACTAGGATAATATAGAATGCAGGAAGAAACCATGTACTCCCTATGTATCACAACATAAGATGTTTTTTCTAGATTAGATTAAAAACAGGACTTATATTTTGATAAGGAGGTAGTATTTATGAACTTGAGAATTGTAGTAACTCATGAGCTCATGCTTAGTTACATGTGTGGTAGAATGGTAAGAATATGTATGTTATGCTGCTCCCCCGATATACATGAAGGTAGTGTTTAGTTTCGTTTGTGGTTTTCTGTTAACATCAGAATATTATATGTTCCCACATTTGCGTTCTGGTTTCCGAAACGTTACTGACCTATGCTTTTCTTTTGCGGCATAAA
>NW_025234232.1:0-7264 GCF_018294505.1 Triticum aestivum | reverse complement strand
CATTGCACATACTAATGTACCTTAATCAATGCATTTTTGAACCGGGATCATCTACCTTGTAGATTTTGTCATGGCCAAGCAAGTATATGAGTGCAAATGGGTTCCTTCTCGCGTCACAGAGGCTCAACTGGACGATTTAGTCCTGATCGGCGCCTTAGGCAGCAAAGATACCATCCATTAGAGGGCTCCTGGCAAAGAATGCCCTCCCACACCTCAAGAAGGAGAGGTCGTCATTTTCGTAGATCACTTAGCCCGGGGTTTTAAGCCGCCCGGTTCTAAATTTTACCGGGACGTTTTAGCCGATTTTCAACTCCATCCACAAGATACTGGCCCCAACTCTGTTACAAACATGTGTCATTTCCAAGTGCTCTGTGAGGCATTCTTTCAAGAGGAGCCCACAGTGGAATTGTTCATAGACTGTTTCATCTGAACCGCCGTACTGAGTTTACTGACGGCTCCAATACGGAGTTGGGTGGCGTGGCGATTCAGAAAAGGAAAGAGGTCACATACCCTCACACCAAACTGCACAGCCACCCCAAAGAGTGGAATCAAACATGGTTCTATTGCAAAGACACCTCCCCTGCTGGTGAAAATCCCTTGCCTGGCTTTCGTCCGGAGTGGCTCAGCAATACACACCCCTTTCCGCAAAGGTTGACTGCCCAAGAGAGAAGCAAATATGCTCCTCAACTGTCGAAGCTCAGAGCCTTTATGGCCAACGGTTTAACAGGGGTTGATCTCGCCCGCTGTTGGATATCATGGAGCATACTGCCCCTTAGTCAGCGCTCCGGTTTGATATGCGAGTATACTGGTAGTGTTGATGATCCACTGTGATATTCCAACATCCAACTCACCGATGAAGAAATCACAGAGGCTGTGAATAAGATGCTGAATGAACCGGAACACATCTGTGCTAAAACCGGCCTGCTTCCCTTCTGTGCCACCAACAAACCGCCAGCTGTAAGAGTTTGATTTTTCTTTTTGCTGAATCTGCTGTTGATATACCTTGTCATTGTTTAATATCAGTGTCTGTGTAACCAGGGCAATGATCCGTTTTGGAGCAAGAAACTGCCGCAGGAAAACCAGAAAAACCAGACAAACCGAAAAGGGCAACCCGGCAAAAGACTAAAGCTGTGAAGAAGACTGCCCACAGGAAAAGAACCACTGCATCCTCTAATCCGGCCCCTGACGATGATGTGGATAATCCGGACCTTGAGGTAGGGCTTGACTCACTTGGCTTATTTTTCATGCGTCTTATTGATGATGATATTTGTCAGGATGATGCCGAAGCCAGCCATGCTGATGCTACAGAGGTAATTATTCTCTCTTCCGGTTCAGAACCTTTGCCTTCACTAAAAATCCGTCAGGCAAACCGGAAAGTTAAATTTTCTCATCCTCTTGATTATTTGGATCCCAAATTTCTTATGAAGACCCAACAACACGAAGCTCGTCGCACGACCCGGCACAGCGGCCAGGTAGTTACCTCCGCCGGTTTACCGAACAGTCCGGTTCAGAAACGCCGTTCAGAGGTCTCTAATTTGCTTGTCAGTGCTTGTCCTAAAGCGGGATGCTTTCGTCAACCTCTTAATCCATCTGACTCCGATTACCAGGTTACTTCCCACTCATCCTCTGGCGAGTCATCGGCTACTCAGCTGCCACCGCTCAAAACGGTGCTTGGGTAAGCTATACTTATCATAATATTTGCAGCACATCGCCTTGGAACATATGATGTATTTGATTTTGTTATTCCTTTCAGGGCCAAGCCTAGGCCAAGCAAAAAGGCTCGCCTGGACAAAGCGGCCGAAGAGGATGCTGTCCTTGAACCGGGCAAAACACCAGATCTTGAAGCGGCTATTCCTGAGGATATACCCAATGATCCACCGCAGCAAGACGACGATCTTATTGCTGAAGAGAGACCTATTGATACCTCAAATCCTGTCAATCAGCCCACAAGCTCCATCCGGATTGAGAAATCCACCGGTCCAACAAAGCCTACTGACAAGCCAACAGCCCAGTGCAAACCGGCGATACCAAGGATGATGAGGTTGTCATTATTGGCACTGGCCATACAGAGCCAAGCAATCCTGTCGCTTTGTCCAAACATTCTGCCAAGGAAGAATTTGCTACCTTTGGCAAAGGCAAGTGGAATGCTGATCTGGTGACTTTCGCTGCTCTGAACGTCCAAGATATCCATTCCGGCTACCTGAACCGGCTGTATACCAGTCGTGACTATGAAGCCGGTCTGGTTAATATGATGAAAGATAAATATGAGGTAACTTCCATATGCTCTTTCCTGCTTGTCTATTTCAATTCTTGTTGACGCTCCTAACCCCCGAGGGCCGGTTTGTAATCTTCTTTCAAACCGGGACTGACTAATATAAATCTTAATGCTTTGAAATTCGCTGATGTAGTCCCCAAGGGCCGGTTCAACTTAGCGTAGTTAAACCGGGACTTTAAGTAATTGAGATCGCCGCATCAGAATATATACGAGCAACTAGCCATTAGCCCCCAAGTGCCAAGTTGAATACTTGTATTGATCTTGGGACTTTGTAAGCAATTGAAAGATGAAGATCAAATATGCATTAGCCCCCAAGTGCCAAGTGCATAACTTGTTATGTGGTTGGAACTTCAATCCTTGTACCGTTTTGCTGAATCATCTAACTGCCTGCATGCAGGCTGAGCTGAAGATGAAAGAAAGCCAAGTCACCGATCTCCAAGATAATCTAAAATCCCCACAAGCTGAAACCTCCAAAGCAAAAGAGGAATTAACCAGCGCTTTAAGCGCCATGGAACAGCTTAAGGAGAACTTCAAGAAGAAAAGGGCGGATTGGGCCACTGAAAAATCCGCTTTAATCAAACGAGCAGAAGATGCCGAGGCTGCACTAAAACCAGTGGCGGATGAACTGACCAGCATAAAGCGGCACGTGGATGCCATGACCACTGCTATCTTTGGTAAGCCGGTTTGACTTCTGAACTGATTCTGCCGTCTTACGGAGCTGCCGGTTTGTTAACCCTTTATGACATTTCAGGGACACGCATTGGTCACTTGGGGTCAGATGTGCGGAAGAAATTGAAAGCCGCCTATACGTTGGTCGAACAACTGTACACTGGTGCACAACGGATCATCTGTACTGCATCCCACAACAAGCTGGCGCCCACCTTGATTCAGGACACTCTGATGAAACTTTCAGTGCTTCCTGCCCGGGTTGAAGAGCTGAAGAAATCTGCTGCTCGAACCGGTGCGATCAATGCCTTAATCCGGGAAAAATCTTGGGTGCCGGATTTTGATCCTATTGAAGCGGCTCAGGGCTATCCCAGCTTGAAGGAAGACGGGTCAGAGTTTGGTGAAGCGGATCTGCGAGCAATAAACCGGGAGGTGCGTCCGCTAGCTTGCCAATTGGCTGAAGAAGCAGACTTGTCTCATTATCAAGCCCAATATGACAATCAAAACAAGCGAATAGCTGCACCAATTCATGAAGCGGAAAATCTTATCCCTCCAATCCGTAAGCATACTTATGCTCCCGATATTGACCCGTCGTTGCTGATCCATGATGAAGCTGTTTTTCAAGCATTAATGGGAATCGACTGGACAACTGTTGATTTCCAGCCGCTGGGTAGAGAAACTAAAGCTGAAGCGGCGCAGGATGACCCACAACCATCAGGCCAGGCTGGTGACCAAGCTTGAACCGGAAGCCAGTTTAAAACTGCTTCTCCTCTGCGAAAAATAATGATCTTATTGTGGGCACCGTGTTGCCTTGTAATAGGCTAGCTGATACTTTTGATGTTGATATGCCTTCGTGCATAATCGCTGCCACTTGCTCTTCCTTTGGGTGATGAACTTTCCAAAGTACTTTCTGCAATAAAAAATCTTCAAGTGCCACCGCGGTTGTACCGTCAGGCGGAATATGATGTTTGCATACATGAAATCAAAACATCCGAAATTTTGAAGTATATGACCAAAATTTTGAGATACATAATACCTGCCATCGTTGAGCGTGGAGTTGGCTTGGCCAATCTTGAAGCGGAGTTTTATAAACCCACACTGTTGGAGGAGATAGCAGCTCCCATATATATATGACGCCTGTTTACCATGTAAACCGTGCCGTGTTATAATAAACACCGTGTTACTCCATAAGAGGATGTTAATAAAAAAGATCAAACCGGGCAAATAGTCTCCGGATTGAAATGAACAGTGTTCCGTCAATTGACAGTGTGAACCGGTTAAAAAACTTTGTCGGTTTAAAAAAAATGCAATAAAAAAAGAAATACCTTTCAAAGAAAAGTGTGAAGCAAAGGCAATGACAAAACCGTTTGCAAAAAAAAGGTTTATTTGAGCTGATCAGATGGCATTACCATGGCCGAACACGACCAAGCTCCCGATAGGTGTAACTATGGTTCTAGTCAGCCAGGTCCCCAAATGAAACAGTGGCATTTATGCTGATCAAGTGGCATGGCAATGGTTCGGGTTCGACCAAGCCCCCAAGTGATTCTGTGGCCTTAGGCCGATCAAGAGGCATGACTGGTTCAGACGTGACCAAGTCCCCAAGTGATCTAGTGGCTCTCGCCTATCAAGAGGTATTGTATTGGTTCGGACATGACCAAACCCCCAGGTGATATAACATGATGCTTTTAAAAAGCTAACTCAAGGGGTAAACCAGAGGCCGCTTTAGAACAACTCCGTGTAACCACACATGATGTAAAAGAACAGATACCCCGCTTTAGCTGAGGTTCCGGTTTATTATATTTAATCATAATATATACATCGTCGTAATATGTACATAAGTAGAGCCAATGGCTCAGGTATAGTAAGGCCGAAGATGAGCTATGTTCCACGGCCTGTTGGTCTCCTCCTCTGATGTACGTGAGTCCTTATGCTCTCGAATATCGATTAGATAGTATGACCCATTGTGCAGATTCTTGCTGACCACGAAAGGCCCCTCCCAAGGTGGGGATAGCTTATGCATATCAGTCTGATCTTGGATGAGCCGAAGCACCAAATCTCCTTCCTGAAAGGTTCTGGTTCTGACTCGGCGACTGTGATAACGACGAAGATCTTGTTGGTAAATCGCTGAGCGGGCAGCTGCTATGTCACGTTCTTCATCCAACAAGTCCAAAGCGTCTTGCCGTGCTGTCTCATTGTCCGCTTCAACATAAGCCGCCACACGGGGTGAATCATGACGGATATCACTGGGGAGAACCGCCTGCGCTCCGTAAACCATGAAGAACGGTGTGTATCCTGTTGATCTGTTGGGTGTAGTATTGATGCTCCATAACACAGATGGTAACTCTTCTACCCAACAATCCGGTGTTCTCTACAAAGGAACCATAAGCCGGGGCTTGATGCCTCTCAAGATCTCTTGATTAGCCCTTTCTGCTTGACCATTGGACTGTGGATGTGCCATCGATGAAACGTCGAGCCGGATGTGCTCCCGTTCGCAGAACTCCTTCATGGCACCTTTGGACAAATAGGTACCATTATCTGTGATGATACTGTTTGGAAAGCCAAACCGGAAAATCACTATTTTGATGAACTGAACCACCGTGGCCGCATCACACTTGCTAACAGGTTCTGCCTCCACCCACTTTGTAAACTTGTCAACTGCCACCAGGAGGTGGGTCTTCTTACCTTTGGACCTTTTGAAAGGCCCAACCATATCCAGCCCCCAAGTCGCAAACAACCAAGTAATTGGAATCATTCTCAATTCTTGAGCCGGTACATGAGCACGTCTTGAAAACTTTTGGCAACCATCACATCGTCTGACCAGATCCTCCGCTTCAGCATGAGCAGTTAACCAATAGAAGCCATGGCGAAACGCTTTAGCCACCAGAGATTTTGAACCGGCATGGTGACCACAATCTCCTTCGTGGATCTCACGCAAAATTTTACGGACTTCTTCAGGAGACACACAGTGTTGAAATGCTCCTGACACACTGCAATGATGCAACTCGCCGTTGATAATAGTCATGGACTTGGATTGCCGGATTATCTGTCGGGCCAGAGTCTCATCCTCTGGTAACTCGCCCCGGTTCTTGTACGCCAGGTAAGGAAGCGTCCAATCCGGAATAACATGAAGAGCCGCCACCAATTGAGCCTCCGGATCAGGAATAGCCAAATCCGCTTCACCAGGGATCTTGACCGACAGGTTGTGCAGCACATCCAGAAAAACATTGGGCGGGACCGGTTTGCGCTGAGAGCCCAACCGGCTTAAAGCGTCCGCCGCTTCATTTTTCCGCCGGTCCACGTGGTCCACCTGATAGCCTTTAAAATGACCTGCAACAATATCCACCTCACGACGATATGCTGCCATGAGTGGGTCCTTGGAGTCGCAAGTGCCAGGCACTTGCTAAGCCACGAGGTCCGAGTCACCGAAACACTTAACTCGACTTAGATTCATCTCCTTAGCCATCCGGAGACCATGGAGCAAGACTTCATACTCGGCTGCATTGTTAGTACAAGGGAACATTAAGCGGAGAACATAACAAAACTTATCACCTCATGGGGAAGTTAATACGACTCCAGCCCCCGAGACTTCCAATTGCCTGGATCCGTCAAAATGGATGGTCCAGTATGTGTGATCCGGCTTTTCTTCAGGTGCTTGCATTTCCGTCCAATCATTGATGAAATCAACAAGTGCTTGAGACTTAACCGCCGTCTGAGGCACATACTTCAAACCGTGCGGCCCAAGCTCTATAGTCCACTTGGCAATCCGGCCAGTTGCTTCCCGGTTCTGGATGATATCCCCCAAAGGAGCAGAACTGACCATCGTAATTGGGTGCCCTTGGAAGTATTGTTTAAGCTTCCGGCTTGCCATAAAAACTCCATACACCAGCTTCTGCCAATGCGGATACCTTTGCTTGGACTCAATGAGTACCTCGCTGATATAATAGACTGGACGTTGAACCGAATGCTCCTTACCTGCCTCCTTTCGCTCCACCACAATAGCCACGCTGACCGCCCGAGCATTAGCAGCAACATATAGCAGTAACGGCTCCTTGTAAATGGGAGCGGCGAGTACAGGCGGATTGGCCAATTGCCGCTTTAAGTCCTCAAATGCTTCATCAGCAGCGGAACTCCAGACAAACTGATCCGTCTTCTTCAACATCTGATACAAAGGGATTGCCTTCTCACCAAGACGACTGATAAACCGGCTTAACGCGGCAATCCGGCCTGCCAGGCGTTGAACATCATTGATACACTTCGGTTTAGCCAGGGAGGTGATGGCTGTGATCTTCTCTGGATTAGCCTCAATTCCCCTGTTGGACACCA
>NW_025234231.1:0-7265 GCF_018294505.1 Triticum aestivum | reverse complement strand
CCCCCCGGGTCCACCCCCTCCCACCAGCACCATCCATGGCGGTCGCCCGTTCCCAGCACGCCGGATCTGGCCTCCACCCCTTCCATCTCCTCCACTGGCCGGAGACGACATGATTCGGTTATGGAGTGAGGACAGGGGGCCACGTGCTCCTAGCTTACCTTCAACGTAGGTCGCCGGATCTCCTGCACCTGCACCCCCGGTGCCGTGCAGCCCCCCCTGCTACGTCTTGAGCACTACGTTGGATTTCCCCGAAGAGGAGAGGATGATTTAGTAAAGTAGCGTAAGTATTTCCCTCAGTTTTTTAGAACCAAGGTATCAATCCAGTAGGAGACCACGCACAAGTCCCTCGTACCTAGACAAAACGACAGCAACTCGCAACCAACGCTTAGGGGTTGTCAATCCCTTCATGGTCACATACGAGAGTGAGATCTAATAGAGATAATATTTTTGGTATTTTTGATAGATAGATGCAAAGTAAAAAGTAAAAGGCAAAGTAAAACAAAGCAAGTAAATAAAGTGATATAGATTGATATGATGAGAATAGACTCGGGGGCCATAGGTTTCACTAGTGGCTTCTCTCAAGAGCATAAGTATTCTACGATGGGTGAACAAATTATTGTTGAGCAATTGACAGAATTGAGCATAGTTATGAGTATATCTAGGCAATGATCATGTATATATGCATCACGTCCAAAACAAGTAGATCGAAACGATTCTGCATCTACTACTATTACTCCACTCATCGATCGCTATCCAGCATGCATCTAGAGTATTAAGTAAAAACAGAGTAAGACCGTAAGCAAGATGACATGATGTAGAGGGATAAATTCATGCAATATGATTAAAACCCAATCTTGTTATCCTCGATGGCAACAATACAATACGTGCCTTGCAACTTTTTCTGTCACTGAGTAAGGACACCGCAAGATTGAACCCAAAGCTAAGCACTTCTCCCATTGCAAGAACTACCAATCTAGTTGGCCAAACCAAAAAGATAATTCGAAGAGACTTGCAAAGATAACTCAATCATATATAAAAGAATTCAGAGAAGAATCAAATATTTTCATAGATAATACTGGATCATAAACCCACAATTCATCGGTCTCAACAAACACACCGCAAAAAGAAGATTACATCGAATAGATCTCCACGAGAGAGGGGGAGAACATTGTATTGAGATCCAAATAGAGAGAAGAAGCCATCTAGCTACTAGCTATGGACCCGAAGGTCTGAAGTAAACCACTCACACTTCATCGGAGAGGCTATGGTGATGATGTAGAAGCCCTCCATGGTGGATTCCCCCTCCGGGGGAGCTCCGGAACAGGCCCCAAGATGGGATCTTGTGGATACAGAAGGTTGCGGCGGTGGAATTAGGTTTTTGGCTCCTGTCATGATCGTTCGGGGATATGTAGGTATATATAGGAGGAAGGAGTACGTCGGTGGAGCTCCTAGGGGCACACGAGATAGGGGGCGTGCCTAGGGGGCACCCTCCACCCTCGTGACCTCCTCGGAAACTTCTTGGAGTAGGGTCCAAGTCTCCTGGATCACGTTCGGTTGGAAAATCACGATCCCGAAGGTTTCATTCCGTTTGGACTCCGTTTGATATTCTGTTTTTTCGAAATTCTGAAAAAGGCAAAAAACAACAATTCTGGGTTGGGCCTCCGGTTAATAGGTTAGTCCCAAAAGTAATATAAAAGTGGAAAATAAAGCCCAATATAGTCCAAAACAGTGGACAAAGTAGCATGGAGCAATCAAAAATTATAGATACGTTGGAGACGTATCAGGCATCCCCAAGCTTAATTCCTGATCGTCCTCGAGTAGGTAAATGATAAAAAATAAATTTTTGAGGCGGAGTGATACTTTGGCATAATTTCAATGTAATCTTCTTAATTGTGATATGAATATTCAGATCCAAAAGATTCAAGACAAAAGTTCATGTTGACAAAAAAATACTTCAAGCATACTAATCAATGCAATCATGTCTTCTCAAAATAAAATGGCAAAAGAAAGATCATCCCTACAAAATCATATAGTTAGGCTATGCTTCATTTTCGTCACACAAAGGTGTTCCCAACTTCTATACCCCCGATGACAAGCCAAGCAATTGTTTCATACTTAAATAATCTCAAACCTTTTCAACTTTGACGCAATACATGAGTGTGAGCCATGGATATAGCACTATGGGTGGAATAGAATATGATGATGGGGATTGTGTGGAGAAGACAAAAAAGGAGAAAGTCTCACATTGACGAGGCTAATCAATGGGCTATGGAGATGCCCATCAATTGATGTCAACATGAGGAGTAGGGATTGCCATGCAACAGATGCACTGGAGCTATGAATGCTCAACAAAAGAAAACTAGTGGGTGTGTATCCAACTTGCTTGCTCACGAAGACCTAGGGCATTTGAGGAAGCCCATCGTATGAATATACAAGACAAGTTCTATAATGAAAAATTCCCACTAGTATGAAAAGGACAACTTATGAGACTCATTACATGAAGAACAAGGTGCTACTTTGAAGCACAATATATGAGACTCACTACATGAAGAACAAGGTGCTACTTTGAAGCACAATATATGAGACTCACTACATGAAGAACAAGGTGCTACTTTGAAGCACAAGTGTGGAAAAAGAGATAGTAGCATTGCCCTTTTTTTGGGCCTTTCTTTTTTTCTTTTTGGACTTTGTCTCTTTTTTTATTTGGGCAATGCTCTAATACTGATGATCATCACACTTCTATTGATTACAACACAAGGATTACAACTCGAAACTTAGAACAAGATATGACTCTATATGAATGCCTACGGCGGTGTACCGGGATGGTGCAATGAATCAAGAGTGACATGTATGAAAAATAATGCATGGTGGCTTTGCCCCAAATACGATGTCAACTACATGATCATGCAATGGCAATATGACATAAGTAATATATGTCATGATGATGATGATGGAAGTTGCATGTCAATATATCTCGGAGTGGCTATGGAAATGCCATAATAGGTAGGTATGGTGGCATTTTTGAGGAAGATATAAGGAGGTTTATGTGTGATAGAGCGTATCGTATCACGGGGTTTGGATGCAGCGGCGAAGTTCGCGCCAACTCTCAAGGTGAGAAAGGGCAATGCACGGTACCGAAGAGGCTAGCAAAGGTGGAAAGGTGAGAGTGCGTATAATCCATGGACTCAACATTAGGCAAAAGAACATATTGCAAAAATTTAGAAGTCATCAAAAATCAAGTACTACGCGCATGCTCCTAGGGGGATAGATTGGTAGGAAAAGACCATCTCTCGTCCCTGACCGAAACTCATAAGGATGCACAAGCCAGGTACACTTCATGTTTCAAATTTGTTACACAACTTTAACCATACATGCTTGCTACGGGACTTGCAAACTTAAACACAAGTATTTCTCAAATTCATAATCACCCAAATAGCACGACTTTGATATTATCACCTCCATATCTCAAAACAATTATCAAGCATCAAACTTATCTTAGCATTCAATTCACCCAAAAGAAAGTTTCACATATCTTGAACACCAAGTATATTAATTTTAAGCAAATTACCATGCTATTCACGACTCTGAAAATAATCTAAGTGAAGCATGAGAGATCAACTAGTTTCTTTAAAACAAATCCACCACCATGATCTAAAAGATCTAAGTGAAGTACTAGAGCAAAAATTATCACGCTCAAAAGATATAAGTGAAGCACATTGAGCAAAACTATCAAGCTCAAAAGATATAAGTGAAGCACATAGAGTATTCTAACAAATTCCAATTCATGTATGGCTCTCTCAAAAGGTTTGTACAGCAACGATGATTGTGGTAAACTAACAAGCAAAGACACAAATGATACAAGACGCTCCAAGAAAAACACATATCATGTTGGTGAATAAAAATATAGCTCCAAGTAAATTACCGATGGAAGTGGACAAAAGAGGGGATGCCTTCCAGGGCATCCCCAATCTTTGACTTTTTGGTGTCCTTGGATTATCTTGGGGGTGCCATGGGCATCCCCAAGCTTAGGCTCCTGCCACTCCTTGTTCCAGAATCCATCAAAAGAATTCACCCAAAACTTGAAAACTTCACAACACAAAACTCAAGAGAAATCTCGTGAACTCCGTTAGAGAAAGAAAACAAAAGACTACTTCAAGGTACTGTAATGAAATCATTCTTTATTTAAATTGGTGTTAAACCTACTGTATTCCAACTTCTCTATGGTTTATAAACTAATTTACTAGCCATAGATTCATCAAAATAAGCAAACAACACACGAAAAACAGAATCTGTCAAAAACAGAACAGTCTGTAGCAATCTGTAACTAACGCAAACTTATGGAACTCTAAAAATTCTACCAGAATAGGAAGTCCTGTACAATTTTTTTATTGATCAGCAGCAAAAAGAATCAAGGAAAAAGCACATTCCTGTGATTTAACATAAATAAATTCGTGCGTGCAAAGTTTCTGTTTTTCAGCAGAATCAAATCAACTATCATCGTAGGTTATCCTATAGGTCCTACTTGGCACAAACACTAATTAAAACATAAAACCACATCCAAACAGAAGGTAGAAGGATTATTTATTCCTAAACAGAAGCAAAAACAAAAAACACAAAATAAAATTGGGTTGCCTCCCAACAAGCGCTATCGTTTAACGCCCATAGCTAGGCATAAAAGCAAGGATAGATCTAGGTATTGCCATCTTTGGTAGGCAATCCTTCAATGAGGCATCTACCTCCTTTAGAATTTTCTTTCTTCCTAGTAATTGTCAAATTTTGAGGAAAAAGATCGAAAAAATCATCTATAGCAAATGGTTCCTTAATGATGGTAAAAAGATTGGGATGAACACTTATAGATTTAAGATCCACGGTTTTACATAAGCTTAGTATTTTTAGTAGAAGAACTTGGAGTGTTTTGAACGGAAGAAAAAGCAGTTCCCAAGTTGTTGATGATACCCTCAAGTTTATCGATTCTTGTAGAGTCTAGATTTATTTTTTCATTAACTATGGGTTCTTTTTCTTTAATATTTTTCAAAGTCATTCCTACTTAGATCCATATTGGGTAATTTGATTGTGGATCTTTTTATCAAGATTTTCAATTGATTCAACGGTGGCAACTTTATTTTCAATAGCTTCAAGCCTTTGCATAACATGCTCCAAAGTTAACGTAGTTCCATTAATCAAAAGAGGTGGTGAGCCAAATATATCTATTAAAGCATTATAAGAATCAAAAGTATGGCTACCCAAAAAATTCCCTCCGGTAATGGTATCGAGGATATATCTATACAAAGGATTAGCACCTACGTAAAAATTGCGAAGAAGAACTTAAGTAGATTGCTTCATGGTATATCTATTTTGAGCATTGCAAATTATGTACCAAGCATCTTTTAGATTTTCTCCCTCCCTTTGCTTAAAATTTAGAACTTCATTCTCGGGAGCTAACGGAGAAGATAAGAGACTAGTCATGATGACAAGCAAGCAAACTAGCACACGAGAAGACAGAGACGTAACGGGAAAAACGCAAACGGAAAAAAGAGGAGGAGAGTGGGAAAGAGAGGGCAAATAAAATGGCAAGGGTGAAGTGGGGGAGAGGAAAAAGAGAGGAAAATGGTAAATAATGTAATGAGAGAGATAGGGATTGCGACGGGTACTTGGTATGGTTGACTTGCTTGCGTGAGCCTCCCTGGCAACGGCGCCAGAAATTCTTCTTGCTACCTCTTGAGCACTGCGTTGGATTTCCCCGAAGAGGAGAGGATGATGCAGTAAAGTAGCATAAGTATTTCCCTCAGTTTTTGAGAACCAAGGTATCAATCCAGTAGGAGACCACGCACAAGTCCCTCATACCTACACAAAACGATAGCAACTCGCAACCAACGCTTAGGGGTTGTCAATCCCTTCACGGTCACATACGAGAGTGAGATCTGATAGAGATAATATTTTTGGTATTTTTGATAGATAGATGCAAAGTAAAAATTAAAAGGCAAAGTAAAACAAAGCAAGTAAATAAAGTGATATAGATTGATATGATGAGAATAGACTCGGGGGCCATAGGTTTCACTAGTGGCTTCTCTCAAGAGCATAAGTATTCTACGGTGCGTGAACAAATTACTGTTGAGCAATTGACAGAATTGAGCATAGTTATGAGTATATGTAGGCAATGATCATGTATACAGGCATCACGTCCAAAACAAGTAGATCGAAACGATTCTACATCTACTACTATTACTCCACTCATCGACCGCTATCCAGCATGCATCTAGAGTATTAAATAAAAACAGAGTAACACTGTAAGCAAGATGACATGATGTAGAGGGATAAATTCATGCAATATGATAAAAACCCCATCTTGTTATCCTCGATGGCAACAATACAATACGTGCCTTGCAACTCTTTTTATCACTGAGTAAGGACACCGTAAGATTGAACCCAAAGCTAAGCACTTCTCCCATTGCAAGAACTACCAATCTAGTTGGCCAAACCAAAAAGATAATTCGAAGAGACTTCCAAAGATAACTCAATCATACATAAAAGAATTCAGAGAAGAATCAAATATTTTCCATAGATAATACTGGATCATAAACCCACAATTCATCGGTCTCAACAAACACACCGCAAAAATAAGATTACATCAAATAGATCTCCACGAGAGAGGGGGAGAACATTGTATTGAGATCCAGAAAGAGAGAAGAAGCCATCTAGCTACTAGCTATGGACCCGAAGGCCTGAAGTAAACTACTCACACTTCATCGGAGGGGCTATGGTGATGATGTAGAACACCTCCATGGTGGATTCCCCCTCCGGCGGAGCTCTGGAACAGGCCCCAAGATGGGATCTCGTGGATACAGAAGGTTGCGCGGTGGAACTAGGTTTTTGGCTCCTGTTCTGATTGTTCGGGGATACGTAGGTATATATAGGACGAAGGAGTATGTTGGTGGAGCTCCGAGGGGCCTACGGGCACGCCCTCCACCTTCGTGACCTCCTCGGAAACTTCTTGGAGTAGGGTCCAAGTCTCCTGGATCACGTTCAGTTGGAAAATCACGATCCTGAAGGTTTCATTCTGTTTGGACTCCGTTTGATATTCTCTTTCTTTGAAATACTGAAAAAGGCAAAAAATAGCAATTCTGGGCTGGGCCTCCGGTTAATAGGTTACTCCCAAAAGTAATATAAAAGTGGAAAATAAAGCCCAATATAGTCCAAAACAGTGGTTAAAGTAGCATGGAGCAAGAAAAAATTATAGATACGTTGGAGACGTACCCCCCCCCCCC
>NW_025234230.1:0-7265 GCF_018294505.1 Triticum aestivum | reverse complement strand
GGCAGCGGCGAAGATCGTTCCCTTCTTGAAGGCGTCGTCACGGCTCTCATTGCCCGTCATGCGGCTCCGGGGGAAACTCTGATCTTTGGATCGGGCGGTGGCGGCGCTCCGGCGTCGTATCCTTCCTGAAGGCGCCGCTTGGAGTGCATGGTTCGTCATATGTAGCTTCATCTCTTTGGGGCGGTAGTGCTAAGAGTGGTGTTGCTGCGCTCAGCGCCTATGTATCATGTCTTGGGTGTGTGCGTGTGTTGTGGTGGCGTGGCGTTCACTCTGTGCATTCCAAAACCGAACCGAAAAACCATACCGAAAATAAACCGAACCGAACCGATTTTATGGTTTTTATGGTTTCTGGTTTCGGTATGGTATGAACTTTTCATACCGATTTGAACTTTGGTTTTTATGGTATATACCGAAAAACCGAACGGTTAACCGAATAAATCGAAGTAAAAAATAAATTTATATTTCTTGAGATGAACAACCATACAAGTTGTCATTTTTCTTGTACATGAGTCAAATTCACTAATAAGCATGTAAAATTTTCTTGTAACATAGTCATTTTTCTCTTTTTAAAATGCTAAGCACGTCCATAACCATCAACAGATGAATTAATGCATGCATATACACTTATATATATAGTCATATACTATTTGTGTAAAATAGTATGTGTTTTGAGTCACAAATTTGCAAATTATTATTACGTCATTTTCAAATTCGCGTCAACTTTGGTTTTTATGGTATATACCGAAACCATACCGAAATAATTTGGTATATACCGAAACCAAACCGTATTTTAATTTCATACCATATTTACCGAAGTATTAATACCGTACAAACCGAAAAACCGTATAAACCGAACCATGTAAACCGAATAAACCGAACGCACAGGGTGACGTGGCGTGTGTTTATACTAGATGCTTGTAGTTTGGTGTTTTATATATAAAGCGGGGCGAAAGCCTTTTTCGGTACAACAGTAGAGAAGATCACGCCGTGCGTGGTTACATGGGCGGACGCGACGTGCACAGGAGCGTGGGCGCCATAGGACTCGGGCTGGCCTGTTGCACACATGGACGAGGTTTCCACCCCCCCCTCCCCCAGGCAGCTGAAGCATGGTGCTCTGCAACTTTGAGGCTGCAGTTGGAATCGACAAACACACTAGTAGGGAGCCCCTTCGTGAAGATATCGGTGAATTGTGATGTCATCGGGACATGCAAGGCATGCACCTCGCCGAGAGACACACTCACGGGCAAAGTCAGGTCAATCTCAAAGTGCTTGATTTGTCCGCTGATGCTCAACAAGGTTGCTCGACATGTACATGGCACTGATGTTGTCACAGTAGACAACGGTAGCTTGTTATGGTGGGTGACGAAGCTCGGTGAGGGGTTGCCGCAACCAGCAAGCCTCGGCAATGGCATTGGCGATGCCTCGATACTCAGTCTCTGCGCTCGAGTAGGATACTGTGTTCTGGCGCTTCAACAACCAACTGACGAGGTTGGAGCTGAATTATGAATACCTACAGTTGCATATGGTGCCAAAAAATAGCAGTATGAGGAGTAGCATATGATGGTTGTGGGTAATTGGCCCAATAAAATGTAGTAGCATGGCCAATTTCCCGATTTGTTTGGATTAATATACTGCAAGTTAGTTGCAGGTGAATAAAAATGTGAAAAACTTTGTTGCATGCTATTGGAAGTTCTTATATGCGGTGTTTCAACTTGATTAACCCAACCCATCGTGTTGCTCATTGGCATATGGATTTGTGGGGTTGCCGATGCATGAAAGTTAGGATGCATATGTTCATGTTACGAAAATTTTAAGTTGGAGCATAGAGATTATTTTGCTTTGTAGATTGCAAACCCTAGATGACGAACTCTTCATAGCAAGAACGGGTTAGAGACCGTTCGAAGCTTCTTCCCCAGTGGAGTCGTGAAAAAGTTGTTGGGGAACATAGTAATTTCAAAAAAATTCCTACGCACACGCAAGATCATGGTGATGCATAGCAACGAGAGGGGAGAGTGTGTCCACGTACCCTCGTAGGCCGAAAGCGGAAGCGTTAGCACAACGCGGTTGATGTAGTCGTACGTCTTCACGATCAGACCGATCAAGTACCGAATGCACGACACCTCCGAGTTCTACACACGTTTAACTCGATGACGTCCCTCGAACTCCGATCCAGCCGAGCTTTGAGGGAGAGTTCCTCAGCACGACGGCGTGGTGACAATGATGATGTTGCTACCGACGCAGGGCTTCGCCTAAGCACCGCTACGATATGATCGAGGTGGATTATGGTGGAGGGGGGCACCGCACACGGCTAAGAGATCAAGAGATCAATTGTTGTGTCTATGGGGTGCCCCCCTCCTCCGTATATAAAGGGGGGAGGGGAGGGCCGGCCAAGAGAAGGAGGCGCGCCCAAGGGGGGAGTCCTACTACCACCGGGAGTAGGACTCCTCCTTTTCCTATTTGGAGAGGGAGAGGGAAGGAAGAGGAAGGAGGGAGGAAGGAAAGGGGGGCCGGGCCCCCTCCCAATTCGGATTGGGCTTGGGGGGGCGCGCCCCCTCCCTTGCTCCTTTCTCCTCCTTTCCACTAAAGCCCATTAAGGCCCATATACCTCCCGGGGGGTTCCGATAACCTCCCGGTGCTCCGGTATTATCCCGATCTCACTCGGAACCATTCCGGTGTCCAAATATAGTCGTCCAATATATCGATCTTTATGTATCGACCATTTCGAGACTCCTCATCATGTCCGTGATCACATCCGGGACTTCGAACTACCTTCAGTACATCAAAACACATAAACTCATAATATAACCGTCATCGAACTTTAAGCGTGCGGACCCTACGGGTTCGAGAACTATGTAGACATGACCGAGACACATCGCCGGTCAATAACCAATAGCGGAACCTGGATGCTCATATTGGCTCCCATATATTCTACGAAGATCTTTATCGGTCAAACCGCACAACAACATACGTTGTTCCCTTTGTCATCGGTATGTTACTTGCCCGAGATTCGATCGTCGGTATCTCAATACCTAGTTCAATCTCGTTACCGGCAAGTCTCTTTACTCGTTTCGTAACACATCATCCCGTAACTATCTCATTAGTTACAATGCTTGCAAGGCTTATAATGATGTGCATTACCGAGTGGGCACAGAGATACCTCTCCGACAATCGGAGTGACAAATCCTAATCTCGAAATACGCCAACCCAACAACTACCTTCGGAGACACCTGTAGAGAACCTTTATAATCACCCAGTTATGTTGTGACGTTTGGTAGCACACAAAGTGTTCCTCCGGTAAACGGGAGTTGCATAATCTCATAGTCGTAGGAACATGTATAAGTCATGAAGAAAGCAATAGCAACATACTAAACGATCAAGTGCTAAGCTAACAGAATGGGTCAAGTCAATCACATCATTCTCCTAATGATGTGATCTCGTTAATCAAATGACAACTCATGTCACGTAACCATCTTTGATCAACAAGCTAGTCAAGTAGAGGCATACTAGTGACACTTTGTTTGTCTATGTATTCGCACAAGTATTATGTTTCCGGTTAATACAATTCTAGCATGAATAATAAACATTTATCATGAGATAAGGAAATAAATAATAACTTTATTATTGCCTCTAGGGCATATTTCCTTCAGTCTCCTACTTGCACTAGATTCAATAATCTAGATTACACAGTAATGATTCTAACACCCATGGAGCCTTGGTGTTGATCATGTTTTGCTTATGGATGAGGCTTAGTCAACGGGTCTGCAACATTCTGATCCGTATGTATCTTGCAAATCTCTATGTCTCCCACCTGGACTTGATCCCGGATGGAGTGAAGCGTCTCTTGATATGCTTGGTTCTCTTGTGAAATCTGGATTCCTTTGCCAAGGCAATTGCACCAGTATTGTCACAAAAGATTTTCATTGGACCCGATACACTAGGTATGACACCTAGATCGGATATGAACTCCTTCATCCAGACTCCTTCATTTGCTGCTTCCGAAGCAGCAATGTACTCCGCTTCACACATAGATCCCACCACGACGCTCTGTTTAGAACTGCTCCAACTGACAGCTCCACCGTTCAATATAAACACGTATCCGGTTTGCGATTTAGAATCGTCCGGATCAGTGCCAAAGCCTGCATCGACGTAACCATTTACTACGAGCTCTTTGTCACCTCCATAAATGACAAACATATCCTTAGTCCTTTTCAGTTATTTCAGGAAGTTCTTGACCGCTGTCCAGTGATCCACTCCTGGTTTACTTTGGTACCTCCTTGCTAGACTAATAGCAAGGCACACATCAGGTCTGGTACACAGCATTGCATACATGATAGAGCCTATGGCTGAAGCAGAGGGAACATCTTTCATCTTCTCTCTATCTTCTGCAGTGGTCGGGCATTGAGTCTTACTCAATTTCACACCTTGTAACACAGTCAAGAACCCTTTCTTTGCTTGATCCATTTTGAACTTCTTCAAAACTTTGTCAAGGTATGTGCTTTGTGAAAGTCCAATTAATCGTCTTGATCTATCTCTATAGATCTTGATGCCCAATATGTAAGAAGCTTCACCGAGGTCTTTCATTGAAAAACTCTTATTCAAGTATCCTTTTATGCTATCCAGAAATTCTATATCATTTCCAATCAGCAATATTTCATCCACATATAATATCAGAAATGCTACAGAGCTCCCACTCACTTTCTTGTAAATACAGGCTTCTCCAAAAGTCTGTATAAAACCATATGCTTTGATCACACTATCAAAGCATTTATTCCAACTCCGAGAGGCTTGCACCAGTCCATAAATGGATCGCTGGAGCTTGCACACTTTGTTAGCTCCCTTTGGATCGATAAAACCTTCCGGTTGCATCATATACAACTCTTGTTCCAGGAATCCATTCAGGAATGCAGTTTTGACATCCATTTTCCAAATTTCATAATCATAAAATGCGGCAATTGCTAACATGATTCGGACAGACTTAAGCGTCGCTACGGGTGAGAAAGTATCATCGTAGTCAATCCCTTGAACTTGTCGAAAACCTTTTGCAACAAGTCAAGCTTTATAGACAGTAACATTACCGTCAGCGCCAGTCTTCTTTTTGAAGATCCATTTATTCTCAATGGCTTGCCGATCATCGGGCAATTCAACCAAAGTCCACACTTTATTCTCATACATGAATCCCATCTCAGATTTCATGGCCTCAAGCCATTTCGCAGAATCTGGGCTCACCATCGCTTCTTCATAGTTCGTAGGTTCGTCATGGTCTAATAACTTGACCTCCAGAACATGATTACCGTACCACTCTGGTGCGGATCTTACTCTGGTTGACCTACGAGGTTCAGTAGCAACTTGATCTAAAGTTTCATGATCATCATCATTAACTTCCTCACTAATTGGTATAGACGTCACAGGAACCGGTTTATGTGATGAACTATTTTCCAACAAGGGAGCAGGTAAAGTTACCTCATCAAGTTCTACTTCCCTCCCACTCATTTCTTTTGATAGAAACTCCTTCTCTAGAAAGGATCCAAATTTAGTGACAAAAGTATTGCCTTAAGATCTGTGATAGAAGGTGTACCCAACCGTTTCCTTTGGGTATCCTATGAAGACACATTTCTTCGATTTGGGTTCGAGCTTATCAGGTTGAAGCTTTTTCACATAAGCATCGCAGCCCCAAACTTTAAGAAACGACAACTTTGGTTTCTTGCCAAACCACAGTTCATAAGGCGTCGTCTCAACGGATTTCGATGGTGCCCTATTTAACGTGAATGCAGCCGTCTCTAAAGCATAACCCCAAAATGATAGCGGTAAATCAGTAAGAGACATCATAGATCGCACCATATCTAGTAAAGTACGATTACGACGTTCAGACACACCATTACGCTGTGGTGTTCCGGGTGGCGTGAGTTGCGAAACTATTCCGCATAGATTCAAATGAAGACCAAACTCGTAACTCAAATATTCTCCTCCACGATCAGATCGTAGAAACTTTATTTTCTTGTTACGATGATTTTCAACTTCACTATGAAATTCTTTGAACTTTTCAAATGTTTCAGACTTATGTTTCATTAAGTAGATATACCCATATCTGCTTAAATTATCTATGAAGGTGAGAAAATAACGATACCCGCCGCGAGCCTCAACATTCATCGGACCACATACATCTGTATGTATGATTTCCAACAAATCTGTTGCTCGGTCCATAGTTCCGGAGCACGGCGTTTTAGTCATCTTGCCCATGAGGCATGGTTCGCAATACCAAGTGATTCATAATCACGTGATTCCAAAAGTCCATCGGAATGGAGTTTCTTCATGCGCTTTACACCAATATGACCTAAACGACAGTGCCACAAATAAGTTGCACTATCATTATCAACTCTGCATATTTTAGCCTCAATATTATGAATATGTGTATCACTACTACCGAGATTTAATATAAATAGACCACTCCTCAAGGGTGCATGACCATAAAACATATTACTCATATAAATAGAACAACCATTATTATCTGATTTAAATGAATAACCGTCTCGCATCAAACAAGATCCAGATATAATGTTCATGCTCAACGCTGGCACCAAATAACAATTATTCAGGTCTAAAACTAATCCCGAAGGTAGATGTAAAGGTAGTGTGCCGACCGCGATCACATCGACTTTGGAACCATTTCCCACGGGCATCATCACCTCGTCCTTAGCCAATCTTTGCTTAATCGATAGTCCTTGTTTCGAGTTGCAAATATTAGCAACAGAACCAGTATCAAATACCCAGGTGCTACTGCGAGCATTAGTAAGGTAGACATCGATAACATGTATTTCACATATACCTTTGTTCACCTTGCCATCCTTCTTATCCGCCAAATACTTGGGGCAGTTCCGCTTCTAGTGACCAGTCTGTTTGCAGTAGAAGCATTCAATCTCAGGCTTAGGTCCAGACTTGGGTTTCTTCTTCTGAGCAGCAACTTGTTTGCTGTTCTTCTTGAAGTTCCCTTTCTTCTTCCCTTTGCCCTTTTTCTTGAAACTGGTGGTCTTGTTGACCATCAACACTGTTGGGGAACATAGTAATTTCAAAAAAATTCCTACGCACACGCAAGATCATGGTGATGCATAGCAACGAGAGGGGAGAGTGTTGTCCACGTACCCTCATAGACCGAAAGCAGAAGCGTTATATCAACGCGGTTGATGTAGTCGTACGTCTTCACGATCCGACCGATCCAAGCACCGTTACTCCGGCACCTCCGAGTTCTTGGCACACGTTCAGCTCGATGA
>NW_025234229.1:0-7266 GCF_018294505.1 Triticum aestivum | reverse complement strand
TGTGCGTTCCAGCTGGCCCAACGTTGATTGGCTGCTGCTCCCGGGATCTACCTGGGCGTCTTCTCAATAATTGGGCCAAGACTTCGTGGCCCATAGCTTTCTTTGGTCTCTTCACCGCGCACGAGGGAAAGGTTCCTCTCGACCACGAGCCTTCTCCTCTTCTTGCCTAAGAAGCCCCTAAACATAATCAAACTTCTTATTTCCAAAAAAACTAATCTTTTTTTGAGACAACAGCAATAGCGGCAGTGGCTGGAAGCGCCCCAGATGGGCCGATGGGAATCGACGGTAACAAGGGCGGCTCCGACGATGGTGCGGTGGAGATCAACGCCCGCAGGTGCACCCAAAATCCCACCTCCACGGAAATGGGCCTTTTCTCCCCTTTGTGTATCTATGGGGTGAAAATAGAAATCCACAATCACAGAATCTACATCCCGAAGGACACATCGTGATCGCCAAATCACATCTCTCCTAATTATGACCAATTCCTTGCCTATGTCTCTTCATCTTTACATATTTGTATAAAACTTGTCGGTAATCTGAAGGAGATGTTTCCCTCATCAGCGTAGTCAATCTTATCAACATGAGTGTTGGAAATATGCCCTAGAAGCAATAATAAATTAGTTATTATTATTATATTTCCTTGTTCATGATAATCGTTTATTATCCATGCTATAATTGTATTGATAGGAAACTCAGATACATGTGTGGATACATAGACAACACCATGTCCCTAGTAAGCCTCTGATTGACTAGCTCGTTGATCAATAGATGGTTACGGTTTCCTAACCATGGACATTGGATGTCGTTGATAATGGGATCACATCATTAGGAGAATGATGTGATGGACAAGACCCAATCCTAAGCCTAGCACAAAGATCATCTAGTTCGTATGCTAAAGCTTTTCTAAATGTCAAGTATCATTTCTTTAGACCATGAGATTGTGCAACTCCCGGATATCGTAGGAATGCTTTGGGCGCACCAAATGTCACAATGTAAATGGGTGGCTATAAAGGTGCACTACAGGTATCTCTGAAATTGTCTGTTTGGTTGGCACGAATCGAGACTGGGATTTGTCACTCCGGTTGACGGAGAGGTATCTCTAGGCCCACTCGGTAGGACATCATCATAATGTGCACAATGTGACCAAGGGGTTGATCACGGGATGATGTGTTACGGAACGAGTAAAGAGACTTGCCCGTAACGAGATTGAACAAAGGTATCGGGATACCGACGATCGAATCTTGGGCAAGTATAATACCGCTAGACAAAGGGAATTGTATACGGGATTGATCGAATCCTCGATATCGTGGTTCATCCAATGAGATCATCGTGGAACATGTGGGAGCCAACATGGGTATCCAGATCCCGTTGTTGGTTATTGACCGGAGAACGTCTCGGTCATGTCTGCATGGTTCACGAACCCGTAGGGTATACACACTTAAAGTTCGATGACGCTAGAGTTATAAAGGAAGTTTGTATGTGGTTACCAAATGTTGTTCGGAGTCCCGGATGAGATCCCGGATGTCACGAGGAGTTCCGGAATGGTCCGGAGGTAAAGATTTATATATGGAAAGTCCTGTTTTGGTCACCGGAAAAGTTTCGGGTTTTATCCGTAACGTACCGGGACCACCGGGAGGGTCCCGGGGGTCCACCAAGTAGGGCCACCGGCCCCGGAGGGCTGCATGGGCCAAGTGTGTGAGGGGACCAGCCCCAGGTGGGCTGGTGCGCCCCCCCCCCCCACAAGGGCCCAAGGCGCCTAGGGTTTGGGGAGGGGGCGCACCCACCTAACTTGGGGGGCAAGTTTCCCCTCTCCCCCCCCCCTTGGCCGCACCCTAGATGGGTTTTGGGCTGGGCGCCGCCCCTAGGGGTGGAACCCTAGGTGGGGGCGCAGCCCTCCCTCTCCCCCTATATATACTTGAGGACTTTGGGGCTGCCAATAGATGAGTTTGACCTCTCCTTGGCGCAGCCCTACCTCTCTCCCTCCTCCTCTCCCGCGGTGCTTGGCGAAGCCCTGCAGGATTGCCACGCTCCTCCACCACCACCACGCCGTTGTGCTGCTGCTGGACGGAGTCTTCCTCAACCTCTCCCTCTCTCCTTGCTGGATCAAGGCATGAGAGACGTCACCGGGCTGTACGTGTGTTGAACGCGGAGGTGCCGTCCGTTCGGCACTAGGATCTCCGGTGATTTGGATCACGACGGGTACGACTCCTTCAACCCCGTTCTCTTGAACGCTTCCGCTTAGTGATCTACAAGTTTATGTAGATGCACTCTCCTTCCCTTCGTTGCTAGTCTCTCCACAAATAGATCTTGGTGACTCGTAGGAAAATTTTGAATTTCTGCTATGTTCCCCAACAATGAGCTCCTGGCCTGATGGCATCAGGGTCACGTACCAATGGGCGCCACTCCACTACATGGACACACCCGGCGGCCTCTGCAATGACTCCAATGACAACAAGGAATCCTCCATTGTTCTACTAACTTTTTTTCTGAACCACACTGTTCTACTAAACTAACTTCTGTTTGTAGCAATGAAAATGGTAGTGACCTTTCATATTTCATTTTTCACATTGGTTGGGTTCAGGGGCTGCAAGGACGAGGGTGCAAAAAAGGACGAGCAGCATTAAGGGCTGGTGTGTCATTGTATCCAATATATACACCTTCCAGCTCCGCACCTAAGTTTCACCGTCATCTTCTTGTTCTTTTGCACGTACTGCTCAATTTGATCCTTCAATTGTTCCTTAGCTGTATACCATATTGATGATATAGTACAGCAGATAACCTGACGCAAGCACTTTTGTTCCTCTCACAAGTCATGCGATAGATCCACAAGGTACTAGACAATCAACTTAATATCCGAATCCAATTTTTTAGTGTGCAATTTGTGCCAATAAATTCTTTAAAGAAAAACTTGTTAAGGTGAACTAACTTACTATATGTGACTTGCAGATGCTGGTGGATTATATTGTTGATATTACAATCACATGTGATGCTGCAACCATTATGAAGATATTGGAAGTTGAGGGTCTAGCAGGGATGGTTATGCCTGATTGCATCCGACAGTCATCGCTATATAACACTAACTAATTTTTGTACTTATTAAATTTACTCATGAACATTGGTCCTATACTACACATTGTTAGGTGATGCAAAAAGATCACATTTGGTTGGAACCTTTTCAAGAATATTATATATTAATAATTGATCTTACACCATGTGCATGATGCATAGAAAGAATTTACTTCTCTCACGGTTTTCATGTATTGAGCTTTTTAGGTTCTTTCTCTTGCATGGTGGAGTGAGTTGATATCTTCCTGTTGCTAAAAGTGCATACATTGTTCTCTTTTAGTACTTATATATAGTGGTAATCTCTTCATTCTGCCAGCCTTATCTCAAGAGTCAAGACAAACGCGCGCCACAACGCGCGCCTTTATGATCTAGTAGAGACATGGCAATGTGTTCGATACAACCTCTAATCACCTTCATACTCAAGGTCGATACAACCTCTAATCACCTTCATACTCAAGGTCGATACAACCTCTAATCACCTTCATACTGAAGGTACGTACAACTAGATTCTGCAATTAGTTGACCCTGTTTAGTTTTCTCCTTCCCTACCACATGACTATCATATTTTACTAAAAGGAGTTCTTATTAGAACACAACATATAATAATGAGATGTGGTATTTTTCAAGAAAATCTCATATGATTTGTAGTATTTTTCATGTGAGACTAAGGGACAAGGAAGCTGCAGTTTGTTTTTCCAGTACAAATGTCAGGCAGATGTTTGTTCAAACGCTATGTGAGAATGGGCTTCTTTTCTCATTCCTTGATTGGTATTTGGACCTCCTAGATTAATTACATGAGCTATGAAAAAATTGACTGTATGTTGCTCCTTTTGGACTGTTCTAACCTGATGTTCACATTCATATATAGCCAAGTTTTGGGAGTATTAAAATAAGTTGAATTAGTATCCCCAGGAAAGCCGTGAACAGATATGCTGACCAATTATATTTGTCTAAAATTGATGGTCATTTTCATCTAATAAAATTCTTCCATGTATACCCTCATAGATTATTTCCGAGGTGGCGACAAGAAACAATATGGGCTTGCTGAATACTTGCCGGCCTGAGAAGTTGCACAAGTACGTACCCGATTGAAAGCTGCTGGCCAATGCTTTAGCCAGCAACACACACATGTACGCAACCAGCTATCCAAGAAGGCAGGTGGATTGATTCCGACTGGCTGCAAACAAGCAGGCAAAATGCAGGCACACAACGTCGATCAAAATCTTGCTGAAACACATGCACGCCGCACGCACGCGGCGCCTGTCATTGGCCTAAGTATTTGTTATTGCTTGGATCTGAGTTTTACAAGGGGAGTGGGATTACATGGGTATATACAACAGCGAGGGATGCAATGACGTCATGGCAATTTTAAGATTATCTAACAATTCAAACATTATTCATAAATATCTTTGAAATCGCCACATTGTTATCATTATTATTAGTGCAGGATGGATTGATAGATGGCAGGTAGTATAGTTCAAGTTTGGCTACATAAGAACGAACAAGTTGGTGCATCATATATGAAATGCATTTGGTTGATGACTGCTACAGACTCCCGATGTTCTCTTTGAGTACTAACTACATGATTCCTGTTACTTTTTAAGGTTAGTTCCTTGAATTTTCAGTGTTCATTCTTTTGAAGATTAATATCCAATTTTTCATGGCTATCGTCTTCTTTTTATTACTTCATCATTAACCTTAAATACAAATTTTATGTGCCAATTAATTAAGTGATGTATATTAGCTAGTTGAAAGCCTCTTTGTCCACCAACTACATTTTCAGAAAACCAGACAAAACATCACTACATTTAGAACCCCTGTATCGTGAATTTCCCCATTTGTTTTCTTTCACACCATAGTTTACTTATCAATAAGAAATAATGCCAATCAGTACCAACATAAGAGTAGATGTGTTGTGACAGGTGATGATCTAAGAGTATTTTAATATTCCTCATTCAGTGTGCACTTTTCCAATTTCTATTTTACTATGTGTGTTCTGCAGTCTAAGATGGAGGATATATGGTCTTTAATGTCAGCTTTACAAAACATATATATTCATTGTTTAGACAACTTTTCGCAAGTTCGTTGCACATTTCTATCAATATGTTGTATCATTACATCATTCACTATCTTTTTTGATGGGCCTTAATGTGCTTGATATTCTATAAACTACTTTCGAGATGTGCTATAGCACATAGCAAGTGGGTCGTTTTTACTTCCAGACGTTAATCCACACCAAAAGATTAGTCTAGCCTTTAGGATTCTAAATTTAATGGTTCTGATCTATTAGAGCGCCGTTCTTTTATTTGTAAAGCAAATCACCCACGTCCATGCATACATTAAAAGGAATTATACCTGCACATATCAAATAGGCCCTGCAACCTCAAGCCTATCCTGATTGAAAGATCTAGATGATATTCAACTATATTGTAATTTCATTTGGATAGTGTTTAAGAAACAAGGATTACCGTCAGTGACCAATTGACCAGCACAATGTCAATAATAAGAATTACAACATAGTTTGCTTCAGATACTTAGTTCTCAATTTTCTTTATGTCAACATATTGGTAGCTGATGCGATAAAAGGTGCCATACAGGACATTGGCGCATCAATCATCGTTACAGCAGGTGTGCACATCACAGCGGAGATACGAGTTCATTTTTCCATGTTTAACATAGACCAGATCTTCCCAGTGCAAGTACTGAGACAGGTTGTGCTGAGGTTTGCCCATGTCGTCAACTGCATGTTCTAGGAGAATTTTTTTGTTGTACCTGATACAGTACACTTCGATGATGATATCTTAGTCAACCTTTTGTTGCAGTTTTTAATGAACAGATAGTCTTTCATGAAAGATATATTACCTTTCATCAAAAAATGGAATTCCATTTAGACTGGAAATATTTAGCTTACATGATACAAATCGAACCCTTAATGTGACCAGATATATGTTTTAAGTTATGGCCGTTTGCTCTCCAGTCACTGGTATTCAGTTTTTCCATCCTGCTTTGATGAAACAGGGAGGAAACCCTGAACAATAATGGACTCACTAGCATGTACATGATGTGTCCCTTTCTTAAACTGGACTGAATGCTTCTTATTGTATTTTGTTCTGAGGAGTTGATGGTATGATGTCTTATATGTTTAATTGCTCTATACTGTCATAATTCTATGATGCAAAGGATTGTATATTTTTTCATCAAGTAACCCTTATAGCCTCTCCTCTAAAATGCGCGTGTTGTTACCACTTTTTTCCTGCATTTTATTTTCTACACCACAATCAAATGTGAATATGTACGTTCTGCCTAGCCATTAATTACTAAACTAATCATTTTTAATATCCGCACAATATATTTATTATGAATAATTTCTTTGAGAAAATGTCATTGGTTTACTCGCAATAATCATTAACTTCACACAACAAAATTAGAATATATAAAACTCAGTCTCTAGAAGCTATAGCTATGTTTTACCTCGGAAGTAGTTGCCTGCTGGTGCACATTTTTTAATACCTACTTTATAATGTTGTTTATCAAATTTACAAAGCATGGTTATGTGTACCTTTACTCCAAGGTCATTATTTCTCTTTTCTAAAACAAAAATTACACGTATTTGGGTGCAATTTGAAGAGAAATTTGTAAAGTGTGCATATATATCATGACACCAGCATCCACTGCGATGCATTTGATAATACTTCCACTTGATCTCTTGGATTATTAGAGAGTTCATTAAGTGACGGCTACTGGTGAATTTATGGATGATATTACACTAGAGGTGCAACAATGGAAAGGTCAATTAAAATCCGGATGAAAACACAGAGTCATTGTGATTGTGATGTTCAGTGCATACAAATATTTAGGAGTTTCACTAGGATAATATAGAATGCAGGAAGAAACCATGTACTCCCTATGTATCACAACATAAGATGTTTTTTCTAGATTAGATTAAAAACAGGACTTATATTTTGATAAGGAGGTAGTATTTATGAACTTGAGAATTGTAGTAACTCATGAGCTCATGCTTAGTTACATGTGTGGTAGAATGGTAAGAATATGTATGTTATGCTGCTCCCCCGATATACATGAAGGTAGTGTTTAGTTTCGTTTGTGGTTTTCTGTTAACATCAGAATATTATATGTTCCCACATTTGCGTTCTGGTTTCCGAAACGTTACTGACCTATGCTTTTCTTTTGCGGCATAAA
>NW_025234228.1:0-7266 GCF_018294505.1 Triticum aestivum | reverse complement strand
CCTATCGGAAGCTTGGACAATCCGGTGTGCCCTGAGAACGAGATATGTGCAGCTCCTATCGGGATTTGTCGGCACATTCGGGCGGCTTTGCTGGTCTTGTTTTACCATTGTCGAGATGTCTTGTAAACCGGGATTCCGAGACTGATCGGGTCTTTCCGGGAGAAGGTTTATCCTTCGTTGACCGTGAGAGCTTATGATGGGCTAAGTTGGGACACCCCTGCAGGGTATTATCTTTCGAAAGCCGTGCCCGCGGTTATGAGGCAGATGGGAATTTGTTAATGTCCGGTTGTAGATAACTTGTCACTTGACCCAATTAAAATACATCCACTGCGTGTGTAGCCGTGATGGTCTCTTCTCGGCGGAGTCGGGGAAGTGAACACGGTCTGAGTTATGTATGACGTAAGTAGGTGTTCAGGACCTCTTCTTGGTCATTGCTAGATGACGTCCGTTCCATTGCTTCTCTTCTCGCTCTCATTTGCGCATGTTAGCCACCATATATGCTTTTGCCGCCGCAGCTCCACCTCTTTGCACCACCCTCTTCCTATAAACTTAAATAGTCTTGATCTCGCCGGCGTGAGATTGCTGAGTCCCCGTGACTCACAGATTCTACCAAACAGTTGCAGGTGCCGACGATGCCAGTGCAGATGATGGAGTCGATCTCAAGTGGGAGTTCGACGAGGAACGTGGTCGTTACTATGTGTCTTTTCCTGATGATCAGTAGTGGAGCCCAGTTGGGACGATCGGGGATCTAGCATTTGGGGTTGTCTTATTTTCATCTGGATTTTGACCGTAGTCGGTCTATATGATTGTATTTTGGATGATGTATGAATAATATTTATGTATTGTGTGAAGTGGCGATTGTAAGCCAACTCTTTATCCCATTCTTGTTCATTACATGGGATTGTGTGAAGATGGCCCTTCTTGCGACAAAACCACTATGCGGTTATGCCTCTAAGTCGTGCCTCGACACGTGGGAGATATAGCCGCATCGTGGGCGTTACAAGTTGGTAATCAGAGCCATCCCCGACTTAGGAGCCCCCTGCTTGATCGAATCGCTGGCGTTGTTGAGTCTAGAACAAAAATGTTTTGAGTCTTAGGATTATATATATCGGAGAGTAGGATTCTTTTTACACCTCAGTCCCTTCGTCGCTCTGGTGAGGTCTCCTGACGTAGAAGTTTTGACTACTCTCTTCTCAAATTTCACTAAAAAAAATTTAGGATCACGCGGGTATCTTGGAATCGTTCCGATGGTTTTGTGACGAGAACATTGTTCTTGGTGCCTCCTGACATTTAGGGGTTGTGGCAGTGTCCCGGGGAGTTGAGCTCCGAGGTGTTGTCGTCACAATTTTATCGTTGCAGTTCTGGAATACCTGAGTTTCGCCGACATCGAAATCTCTTTTATGCAGTTGTTGGTGAGATCACCTCGACGCCACCCAGTACTGGGGCGGGAGTTCGGGAGTATTGCCATAACTTGTATAACGGATGTTTTTCGAAGGTTGAGGTAAACGATTTCCGAAGGTTTCTTGGTTATGTGTTGACGGATGGATACAGGTGGATCTAGGGATTGTTAGTTTGGGTGATATATTTTGTGTCCCCTGTATCCCTTACACCAGATTGCATAACCAGAAAGTTTCGGGAGTTTATAAGTGGGAATTCAAGTAGCCTTAGGATTTCTTTCCGACAGATGCATGATATGAGATTGGGGTTCGACGTCTAGTGGTCCGCCTGTATACGGTTGATTTTACAGTGGTCTCGTTGTGTCTTAAAGAGTCCATGGCTTTGCCGACTCGGGGACGCTTCGTATGTCATGTGCACAGCCTTGTACATGATGGTGTTGTACGATTGAGCCTGTGTGGGCCCCACCACGAAAACTTCGGACGAAATATCTATCATATGTTTGTTCCGGCTTATTCTGCAAGCCAATACTTTGTTTTATTTTGTATTGTGGTATTCGAGTTACTTCGAATTCATATGTTCATTCCATATCTTTTTCAAGTGGCTTCTCAACTTATGGAAGTGTGATGATTTACTACGGAATTCATTCGTTCATCCTCGTTCGAATGTTTATTGTGAAGACTATATGTTGCAATTTCTATCCGTTGATTCTACTTATCTGTTTGTCTATCAAGATGCTAACGGATGTCACCCTCTTCAGGATGGCTCCGCCAACGCGTCAGAATCTGGATCGCAATGAAGGGAGTCAAGCGAACCCTCCGCCACCACCTCCACCTCCGGAGGCATGGCAAGCAATCATGGCAGCCACCAACGCCAATGCTCAGATGATTCTGCAACTCTTGCAAGAACGTACTCAAGGGCAAGGCAATCAAGGCAATCAAGGTCAAGGCAACAATCAGTTTCAATTTGCCACTCTCAACCAGTTTCTCGCAAATCAGCCCAAGTCTTTCAGCTACTGTGCCGAGGCCACGGATGCCGATGATTGGCTCGTGGACATCAACAAGCATTTTGAATGTAGCAATGTCAGGCCTGAGGACTATGTCAAGTTCGCTTCTTTCCAGCTCAAGGACCAAGCTGCTGATTGGTATCAACAATACAAAGATTCCAGAGGAGGTCGTATGATCACTTGGACTGACTTCTGTCGGGACTTCAAAGCGCACCACATTCCACAAAGTGTTGTTGAGAGCAAGCGTGAGGAGTTCCGTAATCTCAAGCAAGGCAACATGTCCGTGTATCAATACAACATTCAGTTTCAGAAACTTGCTCGCTTCGCTAAACAAGACGTTCCTGATGAGAAGAGCATGATCTATCACTTCAGAGGTGGCCTTAAAGAGGATCTGCAGTTAGCTCTCGTTCTTGTTGAGCCTACTCACTTTGATCAATTCTACAATATGGCACTGAAGCAAGAGGCTGCTCAGCTCAAGTGTGAGGCTTCTAAGAAGAGAGTCAGAGACGCAGTTCAGTCTTCTTCCTCACTTGTGACAGCTAAGCAACAGAAGTTCTGGTTGCCTCCTCCTCCTCCGTTTCGTCAGCCTTATCAGCAGAAGAACAAAGGTGGCCATGGTTCTTCAAACTCTTCCAACTCTGGTTATCAGAACAAGTCTCAGAATCAAGCTCCAAAGTCCAATGCTCCTTATCACCGTCCACTCTCAGAGGTGACTTGCAACAAGTGTCAGCAGAAAGGTCACTATGCTAACAAGTGCTTCAACCAAAGGCGCCTTCCTCCTCCTCCTCCTGTCAGATCTTCCAGCAATGCAGTGGTCAAGCATAATCCAAAGTTTGCAAAGGTGAACATGATGAATGCAACTCAAGCGGAGGAATCTACTGATGTGATAATGGGTAATCTTCCTGTTAATGATTTTCCTGCAAAAGTTCTTTTTGATACTGGTGCATCGCTTTCTTTCATATCAAGACCTTTTGCATCCAAGCATGAATTGCATTTCCAAGGTTTGCCTAGGCCGTTAGCAGTTGTCTCTCCGGGCAAATGCATGAATGCAAGTTCCATGGTTCCGAATGTTACCATCAAGATGGGCGACTATAAATTTCAGTCTTCTCCAATTGTTCTTGGTGACTCGGATATTGATCTTATTCTCGGGATGGACTGGCTTTCTAAGCACAAGGCTCAACTTGATTGTGCTTCCAAGGAAATTCAATTGACACACTCGTCTGAGGATGTGATTATTTTTGCCGCTCGCGATGAAACCATTCGGTTTTTCTCTCTCAATGAGAAGGGCGAATTGAATGCCATCTCTCAAATTCCAGTCGTTTGCGAGTATCAAGATGTCTTCCCAGAAGAGCTTCCGGGTATGCCTCCGCACCGGCCAGTTGAGTTCGTTATCGAACTAGAGCCTGGCACTGAACCCGTTTGCAAGCGTCCATACAAGCTTGGACCCAACGAGCTGAAGGAATTGAAGAAACAGCTCGATGAACAAGAACGTCTGGGTTTGATCAGACCGAGTTCTTCTCCATGGGGTTGTGGTGTTCTTTTTGTCAAGAAGAAGGATGGCACGGACCGACTTTGTGTCGACTACCGTCCATTGAACAAGAAGACAATCAAGAACAAGTATCCACTTCCCAACATCAATGAGCTATTTGAGCAACTCAAAGGGGCTAAAGTATTCTCGAAGCTTGACCTTCGTATGGGTTATCATCAGATTCGCATTCGTGAAGAAGATATTCCCAAGACAGCTTTCAGAACAAGCTTTGGTTCTTATGAATATACTGTCGTGTCTTTCGGCCTTGTCAATGCTCCTCCAGTGTTCTCTCGGATGATGAATTTCATCTTCAACCCCTATACCAATGAATTCGTTCTGGTGTATCTCGATGATATCTTGGTCTTCTCCAAGAATAAGCAGGATCATGCCAAACATTTGCGATTGGTGCTCGACAAGCTCAGAGAGTATCACTTCTATGCGAAGTTCTCTAAATGTGAGTTTTGGCTCGATGAAGTTCTTTTCCTTGGTCACATCATCTCTGCCAAGGGCATCGCTGTTAACCCCGAGAAGGTGTCCGTAGTTGTGGATTGGGAACCTCCTCAAAATGTCAAGCAGCTCCGCAGTTTTCTGGGTCTTGCAAGCTATTGCCGAAGATTCGTTGAGAATTTCTCCAAGATTGCAAAACCTCTTTCCAACCTCCTACAGAAGCATGTGAAATATGTCTGGTCTCCTGAGTGTGACGTTGCTTTCAACACTCTCAAAGAGAAACTAGTCACAACTCCTGTCTTGACTCCTCCTGATGAATCCAAGCCGTATGAAGTTTTCTGTGATGCTTCTCTCCAAGGTCTCGGTGCTGTGTTAATGCAAGAGAAGAAAGTTGTGGCCTATACCTCTCGGCAGTTGAAGCCCAACGAGAAGAACTACCCCACTCACGATCTTGAGTTGGCGGCAGTTGTCCATGCATTGATTACGTGGAGACATCTCTTGTTGGGAAGACAAGTGGACATTTTCACTGATCACAAGAGTCTCAAGTATATCTTCACTCAGCCCAACCTCAACCTCAGGCAGACTCGATGGGTCGAAATGATTCAAGAGTACAATCCGAGTATTGAATATACTCCAGGCAAGGCCAATGTCATTGCAGATGCTTTAAGCAGGAAGGCTTATTGCAACAGCTTAATCCTCAAGCCTTTCCAACCGGATCTTTGTGAAGCTTTCCGCAAGCTGAATCTCCAAGTTGTTCCTCAAGGCGTTCTTGCCAACCTCATAGTATCTCCTACTTTGGAAGATCAAATTCGTGAGGCACAACTCCTTGATGCCATGGTGAAGAAGGTGAAACGTGGTATCGACAAGGGTCTTTCCAAATACAAGTGCTATCGCATTGATGACAGAGACACTTTGTTCTTCGAGGACCGGATTGTGGTTCGTAAAGGTGATCTAAGGAAAGTCATAATGAACGAGGCGCACAATTCTCTTCTGTCCATTCATCCTAGAAGTACGAAGATGTATCATGACCTCAAGCAGTCGTATTGGTGGACTCGAATGAAGCGAGAAATTGCTCAATTCGTGAATGAATGTGATGTCTGCCGAAGAGTGAAAGCAGAACACCAACGACCAGCGGGTCTCCTCCAACCTCTTGCTATCCCATAGTGGAAGTTTGATCACATCGAAATGGACTTCGTGACTGGATTTCCCAAGTCCAAGCGCGGAAATGATGCTATCTTTGTTGTCATTGACAAGCTCTCTAAAGTGGCTCATTTCCTTCCTATCAAAGAATCCATCACAGCAGCTCAGCTGGCAGAGCTTTACACCTCCAGAATTGTCTCCTTGCGCGGCATTCCACAATTGATTTCTTCAGATTGTGGAAGCATCTTCACCTCTAAGTTCTGGGACTCCTTCCAGAAGGCCATGGGTACTAATATTCGCTTCAGCACAGCTTTCCATCCTCAAACTAGTGGCCAAGTCGAGCGAGTCAATCAAATTCTTGAAGATATGCTCAGGGCTTGTGTCATTTCCTTTGGCATGAAATGGGAAGATTGTCTTCCATATGTTGAATTCTCCTACAACAACAGCTTCCAAGCGAGTTCGGGCAAGGCCCCATTCGAGATTCTCTATGGCAGAAAGTGTCGTACTCCTCTCAATTGGTCAGAGACTGGTGAACGCCAACTTCTTGGCAATGACTTAATCACAGAAGCTGAAGAAATGTGTAAAGTCATCCGTGATAATCTCAAAGCCGCGCAATCGCGTCAGAAGAGCTACTATGATAGTAAGCATCGTGATTTGGCTTTCGAGATCGGAGACCATGTCTACCTCCGCGTCTCTCCAATGAAAGGCACTCGTCGCTTCGGTATCAAAGGGAAGCTTGCCCCTAGATACGTGGGTCCTTTCAAGATCATTGGCAAAAGAGGCGACCTCGCCTATCAACTTGAGCTTCCTTCCAACTTCGCGAACGTGCACGATGTGTTTCACGTGTCACAGCTCCGCAAGTGCTTCAAGACGCCTGAGCGCACTATCAACTTCGAAGAGATTGACCTTCAAGAAGATTTGTCTTATCATGAGCACTCCGTTGCTATTCTTGAAGAAACTGAGCGCAAGACTCGCAACAAGTCCATCAAATTCCTGAAAGTGAAGTGGTCGTACCATTCCGACCGGGAAGCCACCTGGGAACGCTAGGACCATCTTCGTTCCGAATATCCGGAGTTCTTTCAGTCCTAGATCTCGGGACGAGATCCTCTCGTAGTGGTGGAGTGTTGTAACACCCCGCATGTAACTTGCCATATTTGTAACTCCGACTCTTGCCATTTTCGGCTATGTGATATGTTTTTCCCTCCGTTGTCGGGTTTTGTCTTTCTTTTTGTATTTTTTCATGTCATGCATTTTCATATCATGTCATGATGTGCATTGCATTCGCATACGTGTTCGTCTCATGCATCCGAGCATTTTCCCCGTTGTCTGTTTTCCAATCCGGCGCTCCTATCTCCTCCGGTGCACCCCTCTTGTTTTCTTTCGTGTGCGTGTGTCAAACTTTCTCGGAATGGACCGAGGCTTGTCATGTGGCCCTAATATACCACCCGGAGACTAGCGGTCAAGTTTCGTTCCATTCGGAGGTCGTTTGGTACTCCAACGGTTAACCGGGCATCCGCAAAGTCCATTTGAGTGTCCAGCAAAAACCCCCTCTAAAACCAGCCCAAAACCCACCAAACTCTCTTCCATGCTCTAGGTCGTTCGATCACGATCGTGTGGGCGAAAACCGCACCTCATTTGGAGTCTCCTAGCTCCCTCTACCTATAAAACTCCATCTCCCCCGAAAAACGGAATCGCAGTCTAACCCTAGCGTCCTCCACCTCGCGCCGCCGGACAACGTCCGCCCGCGCCG
>NW_025234227.1:0-7266 GCF_018294505.1 Triticum aestivum | reverse complement strand
CTTATCAATCCCATCTCAAAGGCATCAGCAAACCAGAGGGCAGGAAGATCTGGACGGACAGGACCAGGAAAATGTTTCCGTCTGTACACAAGTTATAACTACATGCATGATCTTGAGGACAATACTGTTCCAGAGATACAAAGAACCAACCTTGCAAATGTTGTTCTTACAATTAAGAGTCTTGGTATTCATGACTTGGTTAATTTTGATTTTATGGACCCACCTCCTTCAGAGGCCTTGTTGAAGGCCCTGGAACAACTTTTTGCTCTTAGTGCACTCAACAGTCGTGGAGAGTTGACCAAGACTGGAAGACGAATGGCAGAGTTTCCACTAGATCCTATGCTGTCAAAGATGATAGTAGCTTCAGAGAAATATAAGTGTTCTGATGAGGTCATGTCCATTGCGTCAATGCTGTCGATCGGCAATTCTATATTCTACCGTCCGAAGGACAAACAGGTTCATGCAGATAATGCAAGGTTGAACTTCCACACTGGGAACGTTGGGGACCACATAGCATTGATCAATGTATTATTTTTTGTCCCTGTAATTTATCAGAATTCATAATGTTTATTAGATTTGAACTGTAAAGGGCTAATTTCTTCAAGATCATTTCAGGTCTATAACTCATGGAGAGAAACGGACTTCTCGACTCAATGGTGTTATGAAAATTATATCCAGGTATGTTATTGGTCTATAATTTGTAACATGCATCCTGATGATCCAGCGTAAGATATTATATTCTCTTATTTTAAAGATATATTGCGTTCCTCTAGATTTTGTCAGGTTTTGTAACTTCCTATGTTACTGATTGTGTGCGTAGCACTTGCTCTGGCCAATAGCTTTTTTAGTATCTATTGTAGGGCTGAATGAGAATGCCTGTGCCAATCTAATTTATGGCCTCAAGTATTGACGATGAATCTCATGCGTAGAGGAAATGCAAGAAATTGCATTGGAATTGCAGAGACAATATTACATGTTGTATAGAACATTGCTGTGCATGAGCATCATGACGCTTTTAATGGACTGTTGAAGATACTAACATATGCTATTTCATCCAGTCGGTGCTGTAGCTTCTAGCATAGGGGGCACATAGCATAAAGGGTTAATGAACATGACTTTTTAATTAATACTCTATTTTTGTACATGCCCGGTGCATCTTTTTATTTACACTATAGAAATAGAGACCTTAAAATTTCATGTCGGGTTTTGAATCAGGGTCGTTAGAAAAAAACCAACCAACCCCGACCATGATTAGCCTACTTATGTACTGCTCTGTTCACTATCATAAGATGTTCTAATTTTTTCTGAATCGGATGTACATAGATGCATTTTAGTGTGTTTGTTAACTCCTTTCAGTCTGTATGTGGTCCATATTGAAATATCCAAAACATCTTATAATAGTGAACAGAGGGACTATTATATATGCAGTTACTGTAATCTGTGATCACTGTTTCTGCAAAGTTTATGTGATAAAACTGTCGGTGCATAAATCAGGTCCGCAGCATGAAGAGAGCAAGAGACATTCGAGATCAACTGGAGGGACTTATGGAGAGAGTTGAGATTGAGGTCTGTTCAAATGCCAGTGACTTGGATGCTATTAAAAAGGCTATAACATCCGGTACGTATACTGATGATTCAGTTGCTTTATTTGTGCAAGTTGCCTGAGATGGATAAATCTGATAAGTGGGTACTTGTGGGTTGCAGGTTTCTTCCACCATTCTGCACGGTTGCAGAAGAATGGTTCATATAGAACTGTCAAGAACCCTCAGACGGTCTTTATCCACCCTAGTTCAGGATTAGCACAGGCATGTTGAGTTGTCGTATTTATTTTTACATCCTGGACATTCCATCATCCATAGTAGTAGTCTTGTCCAAGTTCTTTTTCTGACATTTTTTATATTTGCCTCGTATATGCAGCTACTTCCTCGTTGGGTAATATACCACGAACTAGTTCTCGCGACAAAAGAGTACATGCGCCAGGTTTGCACAGTTTCTCCAGAATTAAGCAAGCTGCAAAAGAAAGAATTGATTGTCGTCTGAAATGCTATGGCCAATGCGTGCATGCAGGTGACGGAACTGAAGCCCGAATGGCTGGTGGAAATTGCTCCGCACTACTACCAACTAAAAGATGTGGACGACGGTAAGCATGGAACTTGATGTTATTTCTTGGTTGAAGCAAAGAGCTGTAGCTTACGAAACGTTTCCCCTTTTATTTGTCCGCACAGCTGGTTCAAAGAAGCTGCCCAAGGGCCAAGGACGAGCTGCATTGTAGACTGCCTGGACTCATGAAGCCAGCGTTTGGACAGATTAGATGTTGCGTAAACAGTTTAGTTTCGAATATCGGATCGGGATCCCTTTTCTACCTTCTCTTAGATTACATTATATCACTCACCAGGTCCTGTCAACATGACCCACCGTTCTTGTACAAGTTTGTGGGTGTGGGTAGAGCTGTAGACAGTTTGGCACAACCCAGCGTTGATGCCGGGACCCTCAGTCCTTCATCATGCTGGTTATCAAACAAACATACATTGGCTACCACTATACTACAATCCAACTAAGTTTTCAATTAAAATAGTTTAAATTTGAGTTTAACTCGCACATAGAGTCTAGTTGTGCCTTTTTTTTGAACACAGAAGTTTTCATTCATTTAACAACAACGTACATATACAATCTTGCATTGCATGATGCATGAAACTGCAGCTATATCTGCATTTAGGCATGTACCTATGCCTGAATTTAAACACCTGTAGCTAAAAGATGCGTTCTGAATCTTCACTGCCAACTTGGCTTGATGATGAGCTCTAAAATTATAACTTTTATTGATATGATATATCCTGGAAGCATCAAGGGCTCTGGAGCTGCTATTTTATCAAGTTGTGGGCTGATGGACCAATGTCTAGGAGCAAGCATGATGTTTTTTGATGGAGTCAATTACTCCACCGGTGTCACAACTTGGCTCGAAAAGTTAGTTTAGTGCTAAAACTTCTGGCATACATTGAACTGGTGCCACAACTTGGCTTTGACGTGCATATACGGTGCAAACCACATTTCTATAAATAGAGTGCTGATTAGGCACGCCAACATGGCATGGGGCCGCTGTCAGTGACTGGACGGCAAAGTGGATGTCTGGCAGTTATTTTGCAAAAGAAAAAATCTTGAATTTTTTTTTGTCACAAAAAATACTATGCCACGGCCGCAAGGGTCCACGTGTCAGCTTCCCACAAATAAATGAAAAGCAGCAGCACAAGGCTAACCATCTGACCCTCAGGTTCACCTGAGATAATCTTATGATCGCTTCTTAAATAAATTATATTTAAAATATAAATAATTACATGTATATTGATTTAATATGTAAAATTTGGTATAAAAACAAAAATATGGGTTATAAGACCAAAAAATCATAGTTTATGTATGTTTTACACTATGTTTTTACATTCTTAAGTTTACGTAACATAAAATATTTTTTACGATGAGTATATATATTTTCTTACATTCTTTTTTAGTATGAAATAAGATAAAATTTACGAAACGTAAAAATACGGTGCATTGATGTCAAAATAGAGGGAGTGAAGAATAACTATTCCTCACCCAGGATGACGAATAGCGTGACGCGGATCGCGCTATTACCTAGGGTGAAGAATAACACCCTAGCCGGCTAGTGCACCTGCCTGAAACCAGTCCGCGCACTTCCGTCCGTGGAGTAGCCTGACCGATGTAAGAATCTTTGCATGCGGTGTAATCTTACAACGTGGGAATGACGGGCACTAAGGCATGCACGAACCCACGCTGCATGTCCCGTAACTTTATGGCCGAGAGACTTGGTAATTAAATTACCACCATGTACTACAGGGGCTCTACTGCATGTCTTTCTTAATACTTGTGGGAACATTTGATCAACTTTTTCTATGATGCGTTGAACAATTTTCTGAACGGGCTTTACTGGATATGTCTCTTTATAATTGATCATTATTTTAAAAAGAAAAGAACTTCCAGTTAATTCCCAGGCCTGTGAGAAATTTAAATCCAACGCAATCGAGAAACACATTTTACTAATTCAGTTGAGAGCAGTAGGAATTTGGCAGCCGACGCAAGAAATTTGGGAGCAGGCGTAAACAAGATTATGAGGAACGCATGGTCCACCAATTGAATGTAATGCCAGCGTAGGAATTAAGTTGTGGAATGATAGGCAGATGTATTACATTATAAGGCATGTTTTGAACTATTTTGTCACATTATTTCCATTAAACGATCCCGGAGGCCATCTGGTCAGCCTCCGTGGTGGCTGACTCACTCTGATCTCAAGATTCTACCTTACAGAGGATCAAGGACAAGTAAATAGTTGAGTTAGGATGAACGGTGGCCATATGCTCCTTTGTTTCTTCATACCCAAATGCATTTTAGGGGGGATAGTCAATAAGGCCTTTCACCATGATAAGTACCGTACAAACATTCATCTCACAATTGCAGGGACAACCATAGCCTTCACCCTCCTCTGTTTATCAGAAGAGATAAATTCCTTCCTAAAACATTAGTTATTGGAGGCAATATCTCAGAATAATCTCATACATAATCAAGATGGACATGTGATGTTTTATAAAAATGGATTATATTAACCCAGAGTTCTTTATTTTCAACGATGGCAGCACATGCTCGACCCAACACGCTTAGTCTGTTCTACACCTCGCTTTGGTCACTGCTAGTAGATTTTGATTGGAGACGCTGCTATGTGCCAAAAATGTTGAAGTCACCATTCATGATTTACAGAAAGGAACAAGGAAGACCAGTTGCTTACATGATACCCATGCTCTTACTTGAAGAACCTTAGTTTCCATTCTAAACCCTTGTGTTCAACACGACATCATGTTGTCAATATACCGAGAGAATCAGCTATATGATATTTACAAAGTAAAATTTAAGATGAAATAAAAAAGAAAACAAGTTATACACGGAAGACGCTATAGTTTTTACGTTTTCCCTCGGCATAGTTGGGACATTTAGGGACCGTGTGATAATAAAACTGAGAGAATCAACTATATGATATAAAAGTAAAATTTAGAGAAAAGTATACTTTTCGTCCCTTAACTTTTGACGAAGTCTAGATTTAGTCCCTCAACTACAAAACCGGACAACTTGCATCCTCAACTATTGAAACCGGACAAGTTTAGTCCCTAGTCTCGCTGACCCGGTATCGTTGCTGAGGTGGTTTTGACCGGTCTATCTCTCTCCTTCCTTCTTCCTTCTCACATTGGCTTACTGAAACATTTCATCAAACACCTTGCACGCATTGCCTGTGCCAACCACGACCAAACAGCGGTGGCTAGCTACTCCCGCTGCTGCTCACGTTGCTCGTGCAGGTGCACTACGCAGTGGACGGCTGCTGGCCGACGCCCTGTGCGCCGGCGTGCTGCTTCGCTTAGGCCAAAAGAAAGCCATGGTTGGGGCCAGTGCAGCTCAGTATCAACATCTCCGTCATGCTCTGCTCCATGTTGGTCGCAAACTCGCAACTCGCCAGGGAGCAGTGCAGCTCGGCATCGTCTCAGCTGCTGCGGTCCTCGCCGACGGAGCCCTCGCCGCAGAAACTGGGCGATATGGTTGTTTGGCTCGGCACGCGGCGTCCGAGGAAAATGCCCGTTGTCCACCAGTCATTGTCGCCTGATTTGATCGGGACTCCTTCATCAACCACGTCTCCATCCAGCTCGTTGCACCACACAGCTTCATGCATGGCATTGTGGCACCATGCTATGTGCACAGCTATACACCAATGCACAAATGTGGATGGCTGCTTGCACGTCCTGCGTTGGCCTGCTGGCTCACCAATCTGCGTACACCAACACCGTCCACGAGTCAGAGACGCGTACGCGACGCACCAGCCAAGCAGCATATCTACAGCGGATTCTCCTGGCTTCCTGCATGGTGGCACGCCATGTGCAGCAGGAGTACGCTCTGGCCGATGCGCGTTCGTGACGCCGTGTGCAACAGAATGATCGCTGTCGTCTACACGCCCTGACTTCACGAGCGAGCGAATTGATCGTCCGAGATCACGGGAGTTCACAAGCACGCCGGCGCGCCAGCTTGTCCGCCACCAGCCGCACCACGCCCACCACCGTCGCCTTGGAGAGGCTGTACTGGAGCTCCGCGATCCCGCCCAACATGCCCGTGGTGCTGCCTCGTCGCGCTGCTACTATGCGCCAGATGGAGATGGCGGACACGCTCTTGAGCTTCTCCTCGTCGCCGCCCCTGCACTGGGTTCCACGTGCTCCCAGGCAGTGGAGAAGAGGAAGTCGAGGACGAGCACGAGGTAGCGCCACCGCGCGCGTAGCTTGCCTGCATCCTCCGTGGCCTCGTGGGACACAGTGCATGTGTTCGATGAAATACCTCAATAAGCCAATATGAGAAGGAAGAAGATAGAAGAGAGAAATACTGCCACAAGGACGAAGACCGGTCAAAACTATGCTGATACCGGGTTTGCGCAGACAATGGACTGAACTTGTCCGGTTTCAAGAGTTTGGGGTGCAAGTTGTCCGGTTTTAGAGTTGAGGGACTAAATCTAGACTTCGCGAGGAATTGAGGGACGAAAAGTATACCTGTGCACTGTAGTGCTGGGCTAGCAGGACTCCGGTGAACCGGGCTGTAGCAGACTACTATGGCTCAAGGAAGCACTAGACCACATTTCCCCATAAGAGAGGCTGCCAAGGATAAACAACTAGATTGTCAGATCCCACACATAGCAATACACGTCACACGTACGCATAACATGCAAGTATGTGCTGTACAACATGGCATCACAACATAACGCAACTCATATAGATAAAGGCTCAGAAGAGCCACATTGCATAAATACAAACAGGGGTCACATGACCCATCATTCAGAGCATACAAGCAACGGAAGCATTACATGTCTGAGTACAGACAACTACAAAAGAAAAAGGCCGAGAAGCCTGACTATCTACAAGTTCCTCCAAGGTACAAGATCGTAGCTGAGGTAACAAGCTACTTGTCGAAGTCCAAGCGGTACTACTAGTGAGACAGATGTCTCACCTGCAAAACATAAATAAAGCAAACGTGAGTACAAAGGTACTCAGCAAGACTTACATCAGATCCTATCATATATGCATTTGTATCAAGAAGCTAATGTGGGGTTTAGTTGCAGCAAGCCAGCTTTGACTCAGTGGCTATCCTGTTCTACGACAACGAGAAACTTCTTTGAGATGAGGCAGCGCACACGAGTTCACTAATCACCACATCAATACACTATTATGGATTCAT
>NW_025234226.1:6097-7266 GCF_018294505.1 Triticum aestivum | reverse complement strand
TGATTTGCCCCTATATTTTCAACAATTGTGGTTTTGCCCAGCTCACTTCACTGGCCTTGTGTTTTTGCCCTTTCGGGGCAGTTCGGACCAATCACGGCTCGCCATGTGGTGACTGCTCACTGGTCGGAACCGCCCCGGAAGGGCAAAAACACAAGGCGAGTGAAGTGAGATGGGCAAAACCGCAATTGTTGAAAAAATAGGGGCAAATCAGTCCAGCGTGACCCAACTAGGGGCACGAATACAAAAATCCCTTTGTTTATGGAACAATTGTATTCGTGCCCCTAGTTGGATCACGCTCGATAGATTTGCCCCTGTTTTTTCAACAATTGTGGTTTTGCCCAGCTCACTTCACTCGCCTTGTGTTTTTGCCCTTTCGGGGTAGTTCCAACCAATCACGGTTCGCCACGTGGCGACTGCTCACTGGTCGGAACCGCTCCGGAAGGGCAAAAACACAAGGCGAGTGAAGTGAGATGGGCAAAACCGCAATTGTTGAAAAAATAGGGGCAAGTCCAGCGTGACTCAACTAGGGGCATGAATACAAAAATCCCTTTGTTTATGGAACAATTGTATTCGTGCCCCTAGTTGGGTCACGCTCGACTGATTTGCCCCTATATTTTCAACAATTGTGATTTTGCCCAGCTCACTTTACTCGCCATGTGTTTTTGCCCTTTCGGGGCAGTTCCGACCAATCACGGTTCGCCACGTGGCGACTGCTCACTGGTCAGAACCGCCCCGGATGGGCAAAAACACAAGGCGAGTGAAGTGAGATGGGCAAAACCGCAAATGTTGAAAAAATAGGGGGAAATTAGTCCAGCGTGACCCAACTAGGGGCACGAATACAAAAATCCCTTTGTTTATGGAACAATTGTATTCGTGCCCCTAGTTGGGTCACGCTCGACTGATTTGCCCCTATATTTTCAACAATTGTGGTTTTGCCCAGCTCACTTCACTCTCCTTGTGTTTTTACCCTTTCGGGGCAGTTTCGACCAATCACGGTTCACCAGGTGGCGACTGCTCACTTGTCGGAACCGCCCCGGAAGGGCAAAAACACAAGGCGAGTGAAGTGAGATGGGCAAAACCGCAATTGTTGAAAAAATAGGGGCAAATCAGTCCAGCATGACCCAACTAGGGGCACGAATACAAAAATCCCTTTATTTATGGAACAATTG
>NW_025234226.1:4502-5050 GCF_018294505.1 Triticum aestivum | reverse complement strand
AAATCAGTCCAGCGTGACCCAACTAGGGGCACGAATACAAAAATCCCTTTGTTTATGGAACAATTGTATTCGTGCCCCTAGTTGGATCACGCTCGATAGATTTGCCCCTGTTTTTTCAACAATTGTGGTTTTGCCCAGCTCACTTCACTCGCCTTGTGTTTTTGCCCTGTCGGGGCAGTTCCGACCAATCACGGTTCGCCACGTGGCGACTGCTCACTGGTCGGAACCGCCCAGGAAGGTTAAAAACACAAGGCGAGTGAAGTGAGATGGGCAAAACCGCAATTGTTGAAAAAATAGGGGCAAATCAGTCCAGCGTGACTCAACTAGGGGCATGAATACAAATATCCCTTTGTTTATGGAACAATTGTATTCGTGCCCCTAGTTGGGTCACGCTCGACTGATTTGCCCCTATTTTTTCAACAATTGTGGTTTTGCCCAGCTCACTTCACTCGCCTTGTGTTTTTGCCCTTTCGGGGCAGTTCCGACCAATCACGGTTCGCCACGTGGCTACTGCTCACTGGTCGGAACCGCCCCGGAAGGGCAAAAAC
>NW_025234226.1:2601-3214 GCF_018294505.1 Triticum aestivum | reverse complement strand
CTTGTGTTTTTGCCCTATCAGGGCAGTTCCGACCAATCACGGTTAGCCACGTGGCGACTGCTCACTGGTCGGAACCGCCCGGAAGGGCAAAAACACAAGGCGAGTGAAATGAGATGGGCAAAACCGCAATTGTTGAAAAAATAGGGGCAAATCAGTCGAGCGTGACCCAACTAGGGGCACGGATACAAAAATCCCTTTGTTTATGGAACAATTGTATTCGTGCCCCTAGTTGGATCACGCTCGATAGATTTGCCCCTGTTTTTTCAACAATTGTGGTTTTGCCCAGCTCACTTCACTCGCCTTGTGTTTTTGCCCTTTCGGGGCAGTTCCGACCAATCACGGTTCGCCACGTGGCGACTGCTCACTGGTCGGAACCGCCCCGGAAGGGCAAAAACACAAGGCGAGTGAAGTGAGATGGGCAAAACCGCAATTGTTGAAAAAATAGGGGCAAGTCCAGCATGACTCAACTAGGGGCACGAATACAAAAATCCCTTTGTTTATGGAACAATTGTATTCGTGCCCCTAGTTGGGTCACGCTCGACTGATTTGCCCCTATATTTTCAACAATTGTGGTTTTGCCCAGCTCACTTCACTCGCCTTGTGTTTTTGCCCT
>NW_025234226.1:0-509 GCF_018294505.1 Triticum aestivum | reverse complement strand
TAGGGGCACGAATACAAAAATCCCTTTGTTTATGGAACAATTGTATTCGTGCCCCTAGTTGGATCACGCTCGATAGATTTGCCCCTGTTTTTTCAACAATTGTGGTTTTGGCCAGCTCACTTCACTCGCCTTGTGTTTTTGCCCTTTTGGGGTAGTTCCGACCAATCACGGTTCACCACGTGGCGACTGCTCACTCGTCGGAACCGTCCCGGAAGGGCAAAAACACAAGGCGAGTGAAGTGAGATGGGCAAAACCGCAATTGTTGAAAAAATAGGGGCAAATCAGTCCAGCGTGACTCAACTAGGGGCATGAATACAAAAATCCCTTTGTTTATGGAACAATTGTATTCGTGCCCCTAGTTGGGTCACATTCGACTGATTTGCCCCTATATTTTCAACAATTGTGGTTTTGCCCAGCTCACTTCACTCGCCTTGTGTTTTTGCCCTTTTGGGGCAGTTCCGACCAATAACGGTTCGCCACGTGGCGACTGCTCACTGGTCGGAACCGCC
>NW_025234225.1:5361-7267 GCF_018294505.1 Triticum aestivum | reverse complement strand
TGATGAGGACATCAATACAATTGTTACACCCACAGCCCCTGCTGCTATACATACTGGACCAATTACTAGAGCTCGTGCACGCCAACTAAATTACCAGGTACTTTCGTTTCTTGGTAATGATTCTAATGTTCATGAGAATATGATGCTGCCTAAATTGGATACATTTGTTTTGCTTACAAATGAAGGGCCTAGCTTGGAGAAGGATGAACATTGGAGCAAGAACAAGCATGGAGATGATGCCATGCGCAAGGGGAACAAGAACGGAGTTACAAGTGATGATTTCAGGACTTTGAAGCCACCATAATGGGTGCATGAAGCCTTGGACGAAATATACAAGATGCCACTTCATAAATTTCGTCCCGAGGCTATTTTAGGTGTTGCGTCACCTTATTATTGGGCCAGGCCCATGTAATTTCGAAATACATAAGTATAGGCTATTTTTAGAGTCTGTATGTGTGGGGAAACAAGAGATAGGGTTGATTTCGGACCCCTCCACCAAGGGACATGAAATTCCCCCCTCTTCCTCCATATATACAGCCCTTAGGGCATCGTTTAGACTTTGGGTTTTGTTTAGATTAAAAGTTCGCCATAGCTGCAACTTCGCGTACTTCGTTTGTGTTCAACGACCAGACAAAGGCGTCACAGAACCCCACCTTGATCAATAAAGCTTTCATCTTATATTCGCAATATCCAGATTGCAATCTTAGTTTCTTGCTTGTTCTTCGTTTGCTCGCAGGAAACAGACCCTCGTGGTCAGGTTGATCGTGCTCCGGCGTGGTCAATAACCTCTCGGAGTTGGTTTAGCGATTGCTAAGGTGCGACGTCCTCGCACGTTCGTAGTCGGATCATCAAGGTCGACTTCCACCAAAGCGATATCCATCATCTCATCGAAAGACGGGACACCTTTGCCTCTATCAAACTCCCAAGTAAGATATATATCAGGAACATATCTACCCTCAAATGGCTGAACAGGTGCAAGATGTGCTGAACAATTTTGAAGAACGCTGTGCAGGCCCCGCAGGTGCGCTCTTGGCAGATAATGGTGGTTGTGCCTGTTTTCTTGTATCACGGCTGGTGGTGGCACCGGATGGAGGTGCTGGTGCAGTTGAAGTAGAAGATGCACGTGGTGTCCATGATGAAGGTCGTCCTGCAGAAAAGTTAGTTCGCCCCAATGCTTGTCGATCCTGCACTTCACGTTCAGCTTTACAAGCAAGATGGAATAAACGAGTGATATTAGTATACTCCTTATAGTCTAGAATGGTCTGAATCTCTCTATTTAATCCACCCAGAAAACGTGCAAGCATAGCTTCATTCTCCTCAACAATACCACATCTAATCATGCCAGTTTGTAATTCCTGATAATATTCTTCTACAGAATTTTTTCCCTTGTCTTAAACGCTGCAATTTTTGAAGCAATTCACGTTGATAATATGGTGGAACCCAACGCGTACGCATAGCAGTTTTCAAAGCAGCCCAAGTAGTTGGAATAGGATATAATCTACAATGTTCAGACCACCATACACATGCAAAACTAGTGAAAGCACAAACAGTAGCAGCAACTCATCTCTTCTCAGGATATTGTAAACATGTAAATCGTTGTTCAGTTTCTAACTCTGATGAGGACATCAATACCATTGTTACACCCACAGCCCCTACTGCTACATATACGGGACCAATTACTAGAGCTCGCGCACGCCAATTAAATTATCAGGTACTTTCGTTTCTTGGTAATGATTCTAATGTTCATGAGAATATGATGCTGCCTAAATTGGATACATTTGTTTTGCTTACAAATGAAGGGCCTAGCTTGGAGAAGGATGAACATTGGAGCAAGAACAAGCATGGAGATGATGCCATGCGCAAGGGGAACAAGAACGGAGTTACAAGTGATGATTTCAGGACTTTG
>NW_025234225.1:3220-3541 GCF_018294505.1 Triticum aestivum | reverse complement strand
TACCTCGAGTGGGAGCGTTTGATGGACGACTACCTCAAGCTACATCAAGTCCCTTCCGAAGATCAAGTGAAGTGCGCCACAAGAAACTTCCACGACTACGCATCGGCTTGGTGGCTTCACACACCTTCGGAGAGCTACGAGATGAGTTGGCCCAAGACGAAGAGAGCTTTGCGGCAAGAGTTTGTGCCTCCAACCTACACGGAACAACTTCAATGCCAATTGGAGAACACCATCCAAGGATCCAAGTCCATCGACGCGTAGTGGATACCATCTACACGGAGCAATCGAAGTACGCGTCGATGGACTTGGATCCTTGGATGG
>NW_025234225.1:0-2355 GCF_018294505.1 Triticum aestivum | reverse complement strand
GGCTTGAGCTTGGGGAGCTTCTCTTGAGCGTAGTCTTGAGGTGCTTGTTGGCGAAGATGCCGTATGTCCATAGGTGAAGATGCCTTGAATTCACTTGGCAAAGATGCCAAGGGAGATGGTGAAGTTGTTGAGTGGTTGTTGGTGTTGAGCTCTTGACCTTCACGTTCTTGTTGGTGATGGTGTCGAGTGGATACCATCAAATTCGTATGAAATTGGGAGATGAATGGAAAACAACATTTAAAACTAAGTTTGGATTATATGAGTGGTTAGTCATGCCTTTTGGGTTAACTAATGCACCTAGTACTTTCATGAGATTAATGAACGAAGTTTTACGTGCTTTCATTGGACGATTTGTGGTAGTTTACTTTGATGACATATTGATTTATAGCAGATCTTTGGAAGAACATTTGGAACATTTACGTGCTGTTTTTATTGCTCTACGTGATGCACGTTTGTTTGGTAACATTGGGAAGTGCACCTTTTGCACCGACCGAGTATCTTTTCTTGGCTATGTTGTTACTCCACAGGGAATTGAAGTTGATAAAGCCAAGATTGAAGCTACTGAGAGTTGGCCGCAACCCAAAACGGTCACACAAGTGAGGAGTTTTCTTGGCCTCGCTGGATTCTATAGGCGTTTTGTGAGAGATTTCAGCACCATTGCTGCACCTCTCAATGAGCTTACAAAGAAAGATGTGCCTTTTCTTTGGGGTACCGCACAGGAAGAAGCCTTCTCGGTATTGAAAGATAAGTTGACACATGCTCCTTTACTCCAACTTCCTGATTTTAATAAGACTTTTGAGCTTGAATGTGATGCTAGTGAAATTGGATTAGGCGATGTGTGAGAGAGGCGGGGTGTCCCGATCTTTCGATGAGATGATAACTATCGATTTGGTGGAGACGACTTTGACGATCCGACTACAAACGTGCAACGACGTTGTGCCTTAGCAATCGCTAAACCAACTCCGAGAGGTTATTGACCACGCCGGAGCACGATCAACCTGACCACGAAGGTCTATTCCTGCAAGCAATCGAAGAACAAGCAAGAATATGATAAAAGCAATCTGAATATTGTGAGTATATATGAAGTATTGATGAAGGTGGGGATCCGTAAGCGGTCTTGGTCTGGTCGTTGAACACAAACGAAGTACACGAAGTTGCAATGGCTAACTTTTAACTAAACAAATCCCCAGGAAAAGCTACTAGATGGATCTACTTATATAAGAGCAAGGGGTGGCGGCCAAGGAGGTGGGAGGACGTCCCAAGGCAGCCTAAAACTAAATCTAGGTCGTACAAGGCCAATGGGCCCAAGTGGAGGTGATGTAACACCTTTGGACTTGTAGTTTGACTCGGATTCTGCTGCAGCATCAGATTGTTTCGTCCACAACTCAACGCTCCGGACGAATTTGAAGGTGATTCCAATTGGGTTGGACAGTGCACGAAATCTAGTTTCCAACAAAAAAAGAATCACCCAATTCGGAGTCCGTATGAAAAACTTGTGTGCGTTTTGAGTCAGGTATGTCTGTGCAGTCCGAATCTGAATCCAGAACGTGAGAGACTTGGACTCTATCTTCTCTTGGGCCAAAAGTGACGTGAGAGAACTTTTTGGACAGCAAATAAACATCTCTTTCTTCCTTATCTTCATATGTGGATTGTACAAATGTCCCATACACCTGCAATTAGACAAAACACAAAAGTGTGTGAAGTATTTTTGTTCTGGATAACATAAATAGATTATTGAATAGTTTGCACTAGAAATCACCTGACAAATATGCATATATGCAATATTTTTGGTCATATCCAAGGTAGTCATGTCCTCATCATCCTCCCCTTCTTGAAAATAAAGCCGTCCTCGGTGTTGCTTAATCTGAAAGGTGGCTAACAAAAGAGACAAGGTGTACATGTTGTATATGTATATGTCATCCATTTTTACTTCCCTTGATTTTTGCATATATGACACATGAATAGATGAGTAACTTGCATAGTTCATAAAATCTAAAGCCAAAAAATTAGCACAAGAAGTAGAAGGCATGAAAATATTGCAACTCAGTTTGCACATATAAGTGAAGCTCTTATTCATTTCAAAAGATTGACAATGTTCATCATTAAACCATCCCAACATTGGTGAATAAACCTTACTTGCATCAAATTTACATGCTACAACATGCTTAAATAAGCAAACATGCAATAAGTCATTCAACACAGAATCATCACCAAGATTAGAGGTCATATCAAAATGATTAAACATTGGTTCTTTTGCATCAATAGTTAATTCAATGGGTGCACTCAAAATTGTTGGTATTTCAGTTGTTTGATCACATGGCAAAGTCAAATTATCAATGTAGTCCTCTAAAATAG
>NW_025234224.1:0-7270 GCF_018294505.1 Triticum aestivum | reverse complement strand
TTTTTCTTGCCTGGCACTTCTGAAGATAAGATTGAGTCTTCATCAGTGTCAACGATCACATCATCGGTACACGTCTATCGAGAGGGGACAATTACCGGCAAATACAGAAAAACACGATCAATGCAATGCACAATATGATGCATGCTATGACATGGCAAAATGAATGTGTTTTGAGCTAATGCAACTAGCAATAGATTAAATGAAGTTGGTTTGAATACAAGATTCAAATTCAAACTCCATATGTGATTATTTAAATGCCCTTTAATTGATTTGTGCTAAACAGCAGCTATAAGTTGTTCTAACATGCATGAAAATGGTACAGATGGATTCCTTGAATTTTTCTGATTATTTTTCATATTTAATTTATTTAATTTGGAGTTACGGTTGAATTTCTATGAATTTTAGAAGTTTATACAATTTTCTGGAATTTATAAATTATTTCCTAATTTATTTTAATTCCAGAAAGGAATTATTGCGTCAGCATGACCTTATCCTGACGTCATCAGGTCAACAGGGCGGGTCCAGGTCAAACCTGACGTGTGGGGGCCACACGTCAGTGGCACAGGGCTAGTTAGTGTCAATGACAGGTGGGGCCGGGTCAAAGGCCACGTCAGCGCGGTCAAAGCTGACGTGTGGGGCCACTGCAATTAGATTAGACCTAATCTATTTTAGTTAGCCGGTTAGTTAGGTGGTGGGGCCCGGCTGTCTGTGACACGATGCGGTGGTTAGTGGCTAATTAAGCCAGCCACGTCAGCTGGCCGGAGATTAGCAGGCGACGACCACAGAGCACGGCGGGGGCACGCCGAACTTGCGCCAAAGGCGACGGAGGCGGCGGCTGAGGGCACCGGGGCGTAGCCCGGGCTCTCCCGCATCTGATGGGGTAGGTGGGAGGCTACGGGAACACCGGGGCTCGCCGGAACGGAGCTCGCGGCGGCGCCGGAGTTCGGTGAGTGCGGGGTTGGCGCTGTGGTGCACGGGAGGGCGAGTTAGGATATGCGTTAGGCTCCTGGTGGCTTCCTGAGTGCGGTGACACGCTCCGAGACGAGCTCAAGCGGCTGTAGTGACGGCGGTGACGAGGTCAGCGGCGGCCGGAGTTCGGCCGCGGCGGAGCTATGGCCTAGAGCTCGCAAACGCGAGGGGAGAGAGAGGGGTTCTGCACGGAGGCTCACCGCGGAGCTGTAGGGAGGGTTAGTGGGCTCGGGGGCGGCCGGAGTGCAGCGAATCGACGGCGACGATCTCCGGTGGCCGAGGAGGGGAACGGCGACGTGGGCGGCGATGCAGGGCTTCCGGAGGGCCGTGGATCGGTGGGGAGGAAGAGGGGGTCGAGGCGGAGCTCGCAAGCACATCGAGGGGTCGAGGGGGAGATGGTGGCCGTGGCGTTACGGTGGCGCGGCTGCGGCTGCGCTCGGCGAGTGAGAGAGAGAGGAAGCAGAGGAGAGATACAAGGGAGAGGGAGAGAGCGAGGGGGTCCAGGGGGGTCGGGGCGGTGCCGAGGAGATGACGCGCGGCGTCGCGGTGGCCAGGCGATGCAGACGAGCAGGGTGGTGGCGTGGCGAGCTCGGGCGCGCGCTCCGTGTCCCTCCTCTGCCTACTGGCGCGAGGAGGAAGGCGACAGGGGAGGGAGGCGGCGGTGGGCTGGGCCAGCGGGAGGAGCTGGCCAGCTGGGCCAGCTACAGGTAAGTGGCCCAGGTAGGCTTCTGTTCTTTTTATTTTTTTCTCCTGTTTTGTTTTATTTAATTTATTTTGCCACTGTTTTGAATTTAAAATAATTCAAACAATGCCAAAAACTCCTCTGAATATTTTATATTGCTAAATGGACTTTTCCAAAAGCTTATAAAATATATCAGGGGTATTTGAAATTATATTCTAATTATATGAATATAATTCAAATTCAAATAGCTAATGAATTAAATCCAAAGTCCCAAAAATAAATCCTCAAAAATGTTTAATATTTTGGTTGGGACCAGAACCCTTACCAAAAATTATCAAACATTTAAGAAGAGCATTTTGGAGCAATGAATGAGATTTCTAGGGTTTTTGCCCCTCTTTTATTTAAGTTTTTGAGGCTTCCAAAATTCCCTCAGTTCAAATTTTCAGAATTTAAACATGATGCACACATGAGCTAGCCTAGAGCACTACCAGCAGCTAGGGATGTGACAACTCACCCCCACTAAACAAGAATCTCGTCTCGAGATTCAAGCGTAGGGTAAGATGAAGGGGAAACGCAAACTAGTATAATCTTGACGATCCAGGTTGCACTTCAAATGAACGTTGTTCAAATAGCTAATGAATTAAATCCAAAGTCCCAAAAATAAATCCTCAAAAATGTTTAATATTTTGGTTGGGACCAGAACCCTTACAAAAAATTATCAAACATTTAAGAAGAGCATTTTGGAGCAATGAATGAGATTTCTAGGGGTTTTGCCCCTCTTTTATTTAAGTTTTTGAGGCTTCCAAAATTCCCTCAGTTCAAATTTTCAGAATTTAAACATGATGCACACATGAGCTAGCCTAGAGCACTACCAGCAGCTAGGGATGTGACAACTCACCCCCACTAAACAAGAATCTCGTCTCGAGATTCAAGCGTAGGGTAAGATGAAGGGGAAACGCAAACTAGTATAATCTTCACGATCCAGGTTGCACTTCAAATGAACGTTGTTTCGATCACCATCTTTGTCTTGTCGTCTTGTTCTGAGAACTCCAATTGACATGACAATGAGAGGAAAGGGAAACTCTAGCAGGATCGATCTTCTAGAAGACCGAACAACTCACGGAATGAGACATAGAGCCATCTCTCGGGTTGAGACACGAGATACACATCAAGAGGGGTGGAAAGAAACGGATGACGAAGGTTCACTAGGTGGACAACAATTTCACGCTTAAGAAGGTGGTAAACGATTGCCCACGTAGCGAGGAGTTGAGTTGCCATGATACCACGACGAAACATCCTGGAGGGGGGTGATTCGTAGATTATTGCCTTAAGTGGCAAAAAGAATTACCTTTGATTCAAAGATCATTGAAACTCTTTATACCAGCCTAAGGCAATCACAAGCGATCATTTGGAGGGGGTCGGTAGAATGGCATACTCGGACTTGGATGATGTGGATTACCTTGTTGAAGACAACGTAATGGATGAATTTGCTTATCACCGGAAATGGAAGAGACCCATGGTAGAATGGCACATTGGCGGTGCAAGCTGGGAACAAAATGCAAATGCTGGGAATGATTCTAGTAACTGGGGAGAGGCTCAACAATAGAGAGTGAATTCACTGTTTGAAAAGGTCATAGCATTGCCGAGGAAACTGAGAGCAAACCCAGTTAGTGCCGATGATAACACGTAGCGCTTGGGCGTGCTCTCAAGAACTTGAGCATTTCCACATTCATCAAGGTTTTACCAATATCCGTGTCAAGGATCCTGGCAACACAACCTACTACCATGATGAATGGTGATGGAGGATGCAGATGCAAAGGAAGATAACACCTTCTCAAATTTTACCCTTGGCGGGGCCAAGGAAATAAAATCTGGATGATCGACCGAGAGACATTTAGCACTCCGCTTCTAATGTTCTCCTTGATGTGCTAGCGTAACCCATTCATAGATATGGTTTGATAACTAGAACATCAAGTAAAAGGTCGGACTTTGGGAGCAATAGAATCCATAAGGAACAGTTACGGAGGTAAATCCTACGAAATCCTTATGGGAAGGTGGCCAACTTCTTCAATCAAGATACTACAATAATAGGTCTTTCGGCTGGGTGTGTTGGCCACGACATCCACCTTACCGGTTATCGAGGGACCAATATTATAGTTCTTGGGAAATGTTCCAACCATCATATCTGCCTGAGATTCAGATCTGGTTGGTGTCAGGATATTCCAGACTCATCGAGTCTAGGAAGAAAAATGAAAGTTTGCAACACAAATCGACAAGATGACGTTGCGGGATTCTCGGGAGATGAACTACGATAGCAAGCTCCAAAACATGAGTTGGTTCTGCTACAAACACGTGAACACGTTGTCCTAGACAAAACATTATCACATGGTAGTCTTACAACAAAACACTACCGAGTTCAGGTGGGGAACCATAATCGAGGATATTGAAGTCCTTGCATAAGGCATGCTCTTAAGAAGAAACTTCTTCTCCTTGAACAAATCAATCAGTGGCTTGGTGTGCTCGGAACACATATGGAATGAAGGTTGCAAGTCTCCAAACCATAGAATACTTCGCACATATGCATGACTGACTTTGGATGATTCCAGAGGAAGCAAAACTAACTTTCTCAAATTCACGGTGGCAACTTTCACCAAATGCACGTGTATAAGAGGAAGTCACTCCTTTCATCAAACAAATACTTCATGAGCTAGCATGAAGATAATGCTTTCAAAAGTTTCCAACACTAACTTATTGTCCAACAAGACCATGGAGGAGATAAGGATGTTGTCAATGGGCTCAACAACAATTCATCTAGGTTTCCTTTTAAAAGGAATTCCATAGTTAAGTGAACACGGTGATAGCATTGGTCAGACCAAAGATGTAATGGTGTATGCTCGAGGGATCAACCACGAATAAGACAACATTACGAGCATCATTGGTACTGATTTGATTTGACGATAGCCCACACTCAAATCAAAGGATTGATAAGACAATAGGTCGAGCAACTGATCACAGGGACCAATCGATGAAGATATCATCTTTCTTCAACACACACTACACAAGATTATCCCTTTGGAACGAACTAAGTCAGGCAAGCTTTTATCCTCCAACTCTCCAAGTTGTTGTCTAGCTTAACCAACTAGCTCCGGGATATCCAACACAGATTTTTGGAGAAAGGGTGGTTCACAAGAAACCAACTTGATCACGAGCTCAACATAACAGTCAGGGAACAACCTGGTAATACTTCCGAGAAGATATTCGGAAAATCACGAACCACCGGTATGTTACTAAGCTCGAGAACAATCTTGCCTTTCAGGGCAAGACGATATGATCAAATGAGTGAGGACTTGACAAGATCCTAACTCATCAATCGAAGGGTGCACCAAAATAAGGACTAGGTAGCACGATCAATCTTAGAATGGTGATTCAATAACCAACATACTAAGAATAAAATTATTATCCTTTAACTACCAAGCAACGAGGTTGCTAGGAGTATTGATTTCACACATCACAATTCATTTGTCGGTATTTCGGTTGCATCAACACGGAACCGAGGAATGAAAAAGGATGGCGAGAAGTATCACTATGTCAAGAATTCACAAAAGGTGGTGCAATTCTCATGAAATTCCTGTCATAAAGAAGGTAATACTTCAGGGTAGAGCAGACCAGAAGCTGGATTGTAACTTGATCTGCGGAACACAACTACTTTGACCCAATCCTAAATATGGATGAGGTACTGGAGTTTGTTTCTCCTAGTCATTCAGGACGGAATGGCTTGACGGGCCACAAGAGTAATAGGCATCGACAGACGAATGCACGCATACTCTTGACTATCAATTGATAGGCGAGGGTCGGAAACAACTAAGATGGGACAACTCAAAAGAACATATGATTTTCTGAGTTGTGGATGCATGGATTAGCATGTCGAACGAAGTTCAACATATTTCTTCCGGATAACCCATGCAGAAAGGTAGAACTGGCAGAGTCACGATTTATGAATGGATAACTCCTCAAGAGTACTCTAATTGTGATCTTTTGATCCAATAAACATCTGCCATAAGCGGTTCATAGTATTTGGAAGAAGGAAATACCACGGACCTCGAGGACTATCGCAAAGTTACTAATATCCTAAAGGAACTAGCAAACACTATCAACATGAGGTAAGTAGAGTGAATCTCGGGTTCAAAGCCCAAGGAGTAGAATACCTACTACTAAGTGGCATCACGGGATGCTTTCGAGAATAAAAGCCAGAATCATCACACTGGGATCACAAAACATTGCTAGATTACTAGGTGACTCCCTAAACACCTAGGGCCATAATAGTAACTCCAACATAATGTCAAGGCAATAGAATACCTCAACTCAACAATTAGTGTGATTGAGCTGGCATAAAGGAGCATCGAAACCAGAGGAAAAGGATTTTGCAAATGCATCAGACTATTTAGAAACCTGGAATGACTCGGACAGCATAACGGCTGTAAATGCTCAGAAAGGATTTGAGACATTCGCAAAAATGGTGGCATAACCACTCAGAAGCACAATATCAAGGTTTCGAGATCAACAATTAACATACGGAAGTAGTAGAAACTGAACTCAAGCTTAAATCCAACAATTTATAAATCTACGGATTAGTAACACGTGATCCTGATAGATAGATGAGAAGACCTAGTTCCTTAACCCCGTAGGAAAGATAAGATGACTCAGATCAGAAGGGCATGAGGTATAAGGAGTAAAAAGAGCCTTACGTTCCATCCCACAATCAATTCCCCTACATATAACTAAGAATTTCTAGACTCAACTTCGACCAGTTTGGCTTGGTAATCCTACAGGCAGTCAAGCTCTGATACCAACGCTGTCAGGACCCCGACTCAATGTCACATCGATCTAGCATGTAACACCTCATATCACTTTGCGGCCTCACACACGGTATTCCCACGGGTGTCGCCTTACCTTTGCCCGGGACCGTTTGCGCCTTTTGGCACACGTATATGACAGTGTCGCTAGCATCCATATGATAAGGAGCCCGGGCTGACATGGCTAGTCGTAAACCCAAAGTGGCACAAACTTACAGGGACAGGCATCCATGACCCAGCATCGAACGTGTCGGTCATCAGCGAGTGAATCCAGGCTGTAGCACTGGGCTAGCAGGACTCCGGTGAACCTGGCTGTAGCGGGCTAACAGGACTCCGGTATTCATCGCGTGACATTTCCCCGTAGGGACAGACACAGGAACGAAGAAGGACACATGCCGGCCAGCCTAAGTGTTCCGGAGCAGTAGCAAGCTACCATGGCTCGGTGGAAACACTAGGAGACATTTCCCGGTAAGAGAGGCTACTAAAGATAAACAACTAGATGGTCAGATCCCACACATACCAAGCATTTCAATAGCATACACACAATATGCTCGATATGTGCAAATACAACATGGCATCACAACATGACTCTACGACTCAAGTAATTTATTCAATAGGCTCCGAGGAGCGAGATATTACAAACATGGGTCTCATGACCCAACAATCAGAGCATACAAATCAAAACACAAGCGGAAGCTATCATGTCTGAGTACAGACATCTATAAATGAAAAAGGCTGAGAAGCCTGACTATCTACCAGATCCTGC
>NW_025234223.1:0-7270 GCF_018294505.1 Triticum aestivum | reverse complement strand
TATGACGATGGAATAAAGAAGCAGTTTCTGTATCTACCATGTCATACGGATGATCATCTTGCATTCCGAGTTATTCCTTGCATTATGTATCCTATGTCGGAATTTTATCATTCTGACTAAATCATTGCCTTGTTTACCTAGGATGGTCAACACGCGCGCCAACCCTGCTTCTCAAGAGCAGGCCGAAGGCAGTGAAGCCAGAAATGAACATCTGCCTCATCCTCCTTCACTAGCCGAGGTGATGATGGAAGCTGAGAGAAACAAGCGGGAGACAAACCGTTTGTTGGAGCGTATTGAACAGAATACAGCACACCATCAGAGGGCTAACGTGGTGTCACTCAGCGATTTTATCAAATTGCATCCACCCACGTTCCACCACTCCGTCGAGCCTCTCGACGCTGATGACTGGCTTCGCAGTATTTCTCACAAGCTGCGTTCCGCGCTGGTAGCTGAGGCTGACAAGGTCACCTTTGCTGCATATCACCTTGAAGGCCCCGCCAGTCTATGGTGGGAGAATTATGGAGCTATGCGCCCAGCGGGCCATGTCACAACTTGGGCTGAATTCAGTGAGGCTTTCCGTGAACATCACATTCCGGAGGGTCTCATGGACCGTAAGCGTGAAGAATTTTGCAATTTCACCGAAGGCCGACTTTCTGTGGATGTCTATAGCAGGGAGTTTGGTAACCTTGCACGATATGCAACCGAGGAAGTTTCTACTGACGCCAAGAAGCAAGCAAGGTTCCGTAAGGGCCTTAGTCCTGAGCTTCGTCGCGACCTCCGTCTGCATGAGTGCACATCTTTTTCGAAACTTGTCAACAAAGCCATCAGTGCTGAAACTGGTCAGACTGATTATGACGCAACACGCAAGCATGGACGTGATATGGGCTCCTCATCCGGTGCTGGTTCTCAGAAGCGCCGCGTGTGGGTACCCAATACCGCTCTGCCACCCAGGTTCACACCGAGGCCATCTTTTCAGGCGCCTCGCCCTGTTCAACAGTCTGCACCGGCCAAGCCCTATGGGGGTCCATCCAATAATGCTCCTCCACGTACCAGTTCCGTGACTTGTTTCAAGTGTGGGGAATCTGGTCATTATATGCGTGAGTGTCCCCAGACCAACCCCAATCAATCTGCTAAAGCTGTTGGCCGTGGCAAGCCGACAGGGAAGGTGTTCCATGCCAAACCGGTCACCGCTTCACGTGGCCATGTCAACTATGTCTCTGCCGAAGAAGCTCAAGAGGATCCCAACGTCGTTCTCGGTACGCTTCTTGTTAATTGCCACCCGGCATCTGTTCTTTTCGATACAGGAGCCTCTCATTCCTTTATATCTGAAAATTATGCTCGTTTGCATAACGTTGCATTCTGTGATCTGCCGTCCACTATGGAAATCTCTACCCCTGGGTCTAGATGGCAGACCTCTAGGGTAAGTTATGGAAATGAAATCCAAGTCGACAGACTTGTTTTTCTCGCATCTTTGATAGCCCTTAAATCTTCAGACATTAATATCATTTTGGGTATGGACTGGATGTCAGCTCATCATGCCAAAATTGATTGCTTCTCTAGGACTGTTCAACTCACCCATCCTTCGGGGAAGATAGTCAATGTTTTGACTCGAATAGCCAAGCGACAATTATATTCTCTTAACGCCAGCCCTTTGCCAGACCTTGAGGACGTTCCGGTAGTCCGTGACTTTCCGGATGTCTTTCCAGAGGAATTGCCAGGTGTTCCACCTGACAGGGATGTTGAGTTCGTAATAGACCTCATTCCAGGAACCGTTCCGATTGCTAGAAGACCTTATAAGATGGCACCCCTAGAACTAGCCGAGCTTAAGAAACAACTCGATGAATCCTTGAAAAAGGGTTTCATCCGCCCTAGTTCATCTCCGTGGGCTTGCCCCGTCCTATTCGTCAAGAAGAAAGATGGTACGGACCGGATGGTTGTAGATTACCGACCTGTCAATTTGGTCACAATCAAGAACAAATACCCGCTTCCCAGGATCAACGATCTGTATGATCAGCTCGCTGGATCCTCAGTCTTCTCCAAGATGGATTTGAGGTTGGGCTACCATCAAATCAAAATCAGAAACGGGGACATTCCTAAAACGGCCTTTGTTACTCGTTATGGCCAATACGAGTACACCGTCATGTCCTTCGGTTTAACCAACGCTCCAGCCACCTTTTCTCGGTTAATGAACTCAATCTTCATGGAGTATTTGGATAAATTCGTCGTAGTTTATCTCGATGATATACTCATCTACTCCAAGAACGAGGAAGAACATGCCGAACATCTAAGGCTAGTGTTGAAGAAACTTCGAGAGCATCGCCTTTATGCCAAATTTTCAAAATGTGAATTCTGGTTGTCAGAAGTGACCTATCTGGGCCATGTAATATCTGGTAAAGGTATTGCTGTTAACCCTGAGCGAGTTCAAGCCGTCCTTGATTGGACTCCACCCGAATCGGTCAAGCAAGTTCGGAGTTTTCTAGGCTTAGCGAGCTATTGTCGTCGCTTTGTCGAGAACTTCTCCAAAGTTGCTAAACCTCTAACCGAACTCCTCAAGAAAGATAAGAAGTTCGAATGGACTCCACAATGTGAGCACAGTTTTCAGGAACTGAAAAGACGCCTGACTTCTGCTCCTGTGCTGGTACCGCCAGACTTCTCCAAGGACTTTGTTATCTACTGCGACGCCTCGCGACAAGGACTAGGTTGCATTCTTATGCAAGATCGACACGTAATTGCTTACGATTCACGGCAACTGCACCCACATGAGGAGAATTATCCTACTCATGATTTAGAACTTGCAGCCGTAGTCTATGCACTTAAGACCTGGCGACATTACCTCCTCGGTAATCGTTGCGAAATATTCACTGATCACCAAAGCCTGAAGTACATCTTCACCCAACCGGATTTGAATCTCAGGCAGAGACGTTGGGTTGAATTGATCACAGACTTCGACTTAGGAATAACCTACACCCCAGGGAAAGCCAACGTCATGGCTGATGCGCTAAGTCGTAAATCTTATTGTAACAATCTGATGTTACAACAAAGTCAACCGCTTCTCCATGAGGAATTTCGGAAGCTTAACCTTCACATTGTACCTCAAGGTTTTCTTTCCACCTTGGTAGCAAAACCTACTCTTACGGATCAAATCATCGCTGCCCAAAAGCGAGATAAGGGAATATCTAAAATCAAAGAGAACATTGCTAGCGGAGGTGCTAGTTGTTTCTCCACAAATGATCATGGTGTTGTGTACTTTGAGAATCGTCTAGTGGTTCCCAAGAACCAGCATCTGCGGCAGTTGATCCTTAAGGAGGCCCATGAATCTCCCCTCACCATTCATCCCGGTAGTACTAAGATGTATCAGGACCTACGCCAGAGGTTCTGGTGGACTAGGATGAAGAGAGAAATTGCTCAGTATATTGCCAATTGCGACGTCTGCCGTCGTGTAAAAGCAGAGCATCAACGGCCTGCTGGCACCCTTCAACCCTTAGCTATTCCTGAATGGAAATGGGATAAAATTGGTATGGATTTCATTACCGGTTTTCCCAGGACCAAGAGAGGGAATAATGCTATTTTCGTCGTGGTCGATCGTCTTTCCAAAGTAGCTCATTTCCTACCTGTTCGTGAGAGTATAACCGCTAGTCAGCTGGCAGACTTATATATCTCCCGAATAGTGTCCCTCCATGGTGTTCCTTTGGAAATCAATTCGGATCGAGGAAGTCTCTTCACCTCTCGATTTTGGGAAAGTTTCCAAAATGCTATGGGAACCCGTCTCTCCTTTAGCACCGCTTTCCACCCTCAGTCAAGTGGTCAAGTGGAACGCGTCAATCAGATTCTAGAAGACATGCTTCGAGCCTCTGTTATCTCTTTCGGAATGGACTGGGAGAAGTGCCTTCCATTTGCCGAATTCGCTTACAACAACAGCTATCAATCTAGCTTGGGTAAAGCCCCTTTTGAAGTTCTCTATGGACGACGATGTCGAACACCCCTTAACTGGTCAGAGACCGGGGAAAGACAATTCTTTGGCCCGGACATGATTCAGGAAGCAGAAGAACAAGTTCGTATCGTTCGTGAAAAATTGAAAACAGCCCAATCCCGTCAAAAGAGTCAATATGACCGAAAACATAAGGCTATGACTTTCGAGGTTGACGAGAAGGCTTACCTTCGGGTCACCCCTCTGAAGGGAACCCATCGTTTCGGTATCAAAGGCAAATTGGCTCCTCGTTACATTGGACCTTTTCGCATTCTTGCCAAACGAGGAGAAGTTGCCTACCAATTGGAACTACCTCCGCACCTCTCCAGAGTTCATGATGTCTTCCACGTTTCTCAACTCAGGCGTTGCTTCTCGGATCCTATCCGTGAAGTGGACCACGAAACGCTTGATCTCCAAGATAATCTTACATATCGAGAGTACCCCATTCGTATCCTCGATCAAGCCGAACGTACCACGCGACGTCATAATATCAAGTTTCTCAAGGTTCAATGGTCGCACCATTCTGAAGATGAAGCAACTTGGGAAAGGGAGGATCGTCTTCGACTCGAGTACCCCGCCTTCTTCTCGGAGGAACCCAAATCTCGGGACGAGATTCTTTTGAGTGGGGGTGAGTTGTCACACCCTAGCTAGTCATGCATTAGAGTGTTGCATCATGTTTACTTTTGCATCAGAAACTTGAAATGGGGATGACAGAACCCCCAGTCCCCTCTGATAACCAACTAGGGTTTACTAAAATAATTTTCAATGAACCTGAAATGCCCTTCTAAAATGCCCATCATTTTTGCCTTGGTTCAGAACCTCTGCCAAAAATGGTGCACACTTTTCTAGGCCATCCTAGGGTTCTTGAGTTAAATCATAACTATTTGAATTTGGGCATTTAAAATAATATAAAATATTTAAATGCTCAAATATCTCCAAACTAAAATGTTTCATGTTGGAAATAATCCAACTATGAGCCAGGAGTAGTTTGGTGATTTTTGGAATTGTCCAGGTATTTTATTTAAATCAACAAAGTTGCAGATATATTAAATAAAAACAGAAATAGAAAAAAAAAGGGGAAAACCCTACCTGGCGCCACCGCAGCCCACTAGCCAGCCCACCTGCCGGCCCAGCCCAGCACCGCTCCAGCGAGCTGCTTCGGCCAGGCAGGCAGGCAGGTGCCCGACGGCGACCGCGGCGTGCGCCACGCACCTGCTCGCCGCCTCGCCGCTCCCCTCGCCAGGTGACGACGTGGATCGTCCTCCCTCTCTCCCCCGAACCCCCCAGACACCCCCTCTCCTCTCCAGCTCCTCCCCCTCGCACGCCCCAGCCATGGCCGACGCCACCATCGCCGCACCACCGTCGTAGCCGTGCTCCCCGTCGTCTCCACGCCGTCTCACCGTGTCCAGGAGCTTCGCCGCTGTCCACTTCATCGAGCAGCCGAGCCCCGAGCGCTCGCAACGCCCGAGACCACCGCACCGACCTCGCCCGAGCTCACCGTCGCCGGAGATCCCCTTCAACGCCGACGTCGCTCCGGTCCATCTCCGACCGCACCAAGGACTCCGTCGCACTCACTGTGAGCTTAGCCATCTTCCCCTTCCTTCCGTTCTTGCTCCCGAGCCGTGTAGCAACCTCCCGGAGCTCAACCGCACCCACCGCCGTGGACCTCGTCGCCGACGTGCTCCCGGTCATCCTCCGGCCACAAGATGGTGTCCATCTTGCTCACCGCGTTCCACAGCACCTAGCTAGCCACCCCACGAGCCTCACCGAACCCTCTAGCATCAAGTTCACCTCCGACCGAACCTCGGTGGCCGCCAAAGTCGTCGCCGGCGTCGACTCCGTCCACCCCGACCCCAACGGACTCCGCCAAGAGCCGCGGGTCGTCCTCAGCTTCACTCCGGTGGTCGCCACGTTCCATTTGGTGGCCGAAACGACCAAAACCACTATCGCCGCCGCACTGTTGGTCGCCGCCGGCCAGAACTCCGGCGAGCTGACGTGGCCTAGTTAATTAACCACTAACCCACCACCTACAGACGCTGACAGTGGGCCCCAGGGGTTAGTCAAAGCTAACCAGCCCGGGGTCAACGCGGGATTAGCCCCTGTGACACTGACGTGTGGACCCCACACGTCAGGTTTGACCCGAGCCAGCCCTGTTGACCTGCTGATGTCACTATGATGTCAGGCTGACGCAGTAAATGATATTTCTGGATTTAATTTAAAACAGGAAATTCCAGAATATTATTTAAACTTCAAAAATTCATAACTTTTATTCTATAACTCCAAATTGGACAAATAATATATGAAAAATGATCAGAAAAATCCAATCTATCCATCTGTACCATTTTCATGCATGATCAAACAAGTTAAGTTGATGTTTTAATCAGAACAAGAAAAGGCACTTTAAAAGGCCATATTTGAATTTGAAATTTGAATCTTTGATTCAAATTTGCTCAAACCCTTCTGGTTTTAGTTGCATTAGCCCAACACACTCATATTGCCATGTTTCATGCATGCATCATATTGTTGCATATTGTTTGGTGATGTTTGTGTATCGATGTCCTTTGCGACAGGATCTGTTCCCGAGGAGTACCGTGATTACCCTAACGAGGAATCGTATCCGTGCAATGAACCATCAGGCAAGCAACCAACCATTTGATCATATCGATACAATCCCATGTTCTCGCTCCTGCTCTATTTTACTGCATTAAGACAACGCGATTCAAACTGCTGTGTGCTACGGTAGTTGAACCCATTTCCTCTGCATGACCTGTCATTGCCACAGTAACTAGATGAAACCCACTAGCATGTGTAGGAATTGATTGAGCCATATGTATGTGTTGTTCCTACCTTGCTATGCCTGCTATGCTTAGAGTCGTGTCAGGTCTGGTTCATCTGGGCGATGGACTAGAGTGAAATGATTATGTCGGTAATGAGAGTGGTGTGGTGAACACGATTTGGTAAAGGTATCGATGAGAGGCCATGTAGGAGTACATGGTGGGTTGTTTCATTGAAGCCGACCTTAAGCACTGAGATCTGTATGTGTGATTTAAGAATCAGCTACTACCATGCATTGGGCCCGAAACCAATGGACCCTCTCGACTTCTTATTCACCCTAGTTCTCCGTCCAGGAGTTGCAAGTAGTTTCTGGTGTTTGTAGCCTACTGGAGGCCGTGGACAGCGCTGACCGTAGGGGTGGGCTGTGATGCGGTAGGTACGTGGCCGGGTGTACCGAATACCCGTTAGGTATCTCGGGAACCCTGTTCACATCGTTCGGGGCCGTATGGGAAACCTCGGCCGGACTCC
>NW_025234222.1:0-7271 GCF_018294505.1 Triticum aestivum | reverse complement strand
AAAATTAAGCCACCGCCGTGCTCTAAAAGATATAAGTGAAGCACTAGAGCAAAAAACTATCTAGCTCAAAAGATATAAGTGAAGCACATAGCATATTCTAATAAATTCTAATCAAGTGGGTTTCTCCCAAAAGGTGTGTACAGAAAGGATTATTGTGGTAAACTAAAAAGCAAAGACTAGTATAATACATGACGCTCCAAGCAAAACACATATCATGTGGTGAATAAAAATATAGCTCCAAGTAAAGTTATCAATGAACAAAGACGAAAGAGGGGATGCCTTCCCGGGGCATCCCCAAGCTTAGGCTTTTGGCTATTCTTGAATATCTTGGGGTGCCTTGGGCATCCCAAAGCTTAAGCTTTTGCCACTCCTTATTCCATAGTCCATCAAAGCTGTACCCAAAACTTGACACTTTCACAACACAAAACTCAGCAGGAAATCTCATAAGCTCCGTTAGTGAAAGAAAACAAAACCACCACATAAGGTACTGTAATGAACTCATTCTTTATTTATATTGATGTTAAACCTAGTGTATTCTAAGTTCTCTATGGTTCATACCACTTAATACTAGCCATAGATGCATCAAAATAAGCAAACAACACACGAAAAACAGAATCTGTCAAAAACAGAACAGTCTGTAGCAATCTGTAACTAACGCAAACTTCTGGAACTCTAAAAATACTACCAAAATAGGAAGTCATGGACAATTTGTTTATTGGTCAGCAGCAAAAATAATCAATGCAAAATCACGTTTGTGTGATTTATTGAATTTTTCCCCATGAGCCCAAAGTTTCTATTCTTCAGCGAATCAGATCAACTATCATCATAGGTTATCCTATAGGTTCTACTTGGCACAAACACTAATTAAAACATAAAAACACATCTAAATAGAAGGTAGATGCAAAATTTATTACTAAACAGAAACAAGGAAAAATATTGGGTTGTCTCCCAACAAGCGCTTTTCTTTAAAGCATTTTAGCTAGGCATTGATAATTTTAATGATGCTCACATGAAAGACAAGATTTGAAGCGCAAAGAGAGCATCATGAAACACGTGACAAACACATCTAAGTCTAACATACTTCCTATGCATAGGCATATTATAAGCAAACAAATTTGTAATGCAAGCAAAAACTAGCATATGTAAGGAAGAAGACGATAGCAATCTCAACATGAAGAGAGGTAATTTAGTAACATGAAAATTTCTACAACCATATTTTCCTCTCTCATAATAATTACATGTAGGATCATAAGCAAATTCCACAAAATAGCTATCACATAACATATTATCAACACTATCCACATGCATGCGAAGTTGACACTCTTCCAAGATACTGGGACTAACATTAGCTAAAGTCATGACCTCTCCAAACCCATTTTAATCAAAAATACCATAAGATTGAACATTCTCAAAATATGTGGGATCTAAAGTTGAAACTCTTCCAAACCCACTTTCAATATTATTGGAAACACTATTATCAATCTCATATTCATCATGGGGCTTAAATAAATTTTCAAGATCATAAAAAGAATCACCCCAATCCTAGCAAAACTAGCATCCCCAAGCCTAGGGTTTTGCATATTATTAGCACAATTGACATCAAGAGAATTTATAGTAAAATCATTGCAATCATGCTTTTTATTCAAGGAGCCATCGTAAATCTCTTCATAAAGTACTTCATCACAATTTTCAGATTCACGAATTTCAAGCAAAACCTCATAAAGATAATCTAGTGCACTCAACTCACTAGCAATAGGTTCAACATAATTGGATCTCTTAAAGAGATTAGCAAGTGGATGAGGATCCATAAACTTTTAGCAAGCGAAGATGCAAGCAAAAAGAAGGTACATGGAGAAACAAGATCGAACGGAAGAGGGGCGAATAAAACGGCAAGGGTGAAGTGGGGGAGAGGAAAACGAGAGGAAAATGGAAAATAATGTAAATGCAAGGGATATGAGTTTGTGACGGGTACTTGGTATGTCTTGACTTGAGTGAAGACCCCCCCCCCCGAAAACGGCACCATAAATCCTTCTTGCTACGTCTTGAGCTTGCGTTGGTTTTCCTTGAAGAGGAAAGGGTGATGCAGCGCAGTAGCGTAAGTATTTCCCTCAGTTTTTGAGAACCAAGGTATCAATCCAGTAGGAGGCTCCTCACAAGTCCCACGAACCTACACAAACAAACAAAGAACTCACAACCAATGTGATAAAGGGGTTGTCAATCCCTTCACGACCACTTGCGAAAGTGAGATCTGATAGAGATAATATGATAAGATAAATATATTTTTGGTATTTTAGAATATAGATGCAGAAAATAAAGATGCAAATAAAAGTAGTTTGAAAGCTTATATGATAAAGGATAGACCCGGGGGCCATAGATTTCACTAGAGGCTTCTCTCAAGATAGCATAAGTACTACGGCGGGTGAACAAATTACTGTCGAGCAATTGATAGAAAAGAGAATAATTATGAGATTATCTAGGCATGATCATGTATATAGGCATCACGTCTGTGACAAGTAGACCAACTCCTGCCTGCATCTACTACTATTACTCCACACATCGACCGCTATCCAGCATGCATCTAGAGTATTAAGTTCATAAGAACAGAGTAACGCATTAAGAAAGATGACATGATGTAGAGGGATAAACTCAAGAAATATGATATAAACCCCATCTTTTTATCCTCGATGGCAACAATACAATACGTGCCTTGCAACCTTTTCTGTCACTGGGTAAGGACACCGCAAGATTGAACCCAAAGCTAAGCACTTCTCCCATGGCAAGAAAGATCAATCTAGTAGGCCAACCAAACCGATAATTCGAAAACACTTGCAAAGATAACTCAATCATACATAAAAGAATTCAGAGAAGATTCAAATATTATTCATAGATAAACTTGATCATAAACCCACAATTCATCGGATCTCGACAAACACACCGCAAAAAGAGTTTACATCGAATAGATCTCCATAAGAGAGGGGGAGAACATTGTATTGAGATCCAAAAAGAGAGAATAAGCCATCTACCTAATAACTATGGACCCAAAGGTCTGTGGTAAACTACTCACAACTCATCGGAAGGGCTATGGTGTTGATGTAGAAGCCCTCCGTGGTGGATTCCCCCTCCGGTAGAACGTTGGCTATGGCTCCAAGATGGGATCTCGCGGATACAGAAGGTTACGGTGGTGGAAATATTTCTTCGGTGGCACCCTGGATGTTTTCGGGGTATGTAGGCTTATATATGAGGAAGAAGTACGTCGGTGGCCGCTCGAGGGGCCCACGAGACAGGAGGGCGCGCCCAGGAGGGGTGGGTGCGCCCTCCTATCTCGTGGCCGCCTCGGCTGCTTCTTGGCTTGCACTCCAAGTTCTCCGGATCACGTTCGTTCCAAAAATCACGCTCCCGAAGGTTTCATTCCGTTTGGACTCCGTTTGATATTCCTTTTCTTCGAAATACTGAAATAGGCAAAAAAACAGCAATACGGGTTGGGCCTCCGGTTAGTAGGTTAGTCCCAAAAATGATATAAATGTGTAAAATAAAGCCCATAATCATCCAAAGGGGGTAATATAATAGCATGGAACAATCAAAAATTATATATATATGTTGGAGACGTATCAGCGTCCGACGAGTGGGTCGGCGTCCGATGAGCGTGCCGTTCGGATCTGGCCGGGGCGACGAGGTGGCTTATTGGTCGCGGGCGGCTGTGTGGTTGGGGGAGTGGCGGTTTGAAGCAGTTTGCTCCTCAGTGGCAATACGACGGTGTCGGGCCACGGGGGGAGTGGGCGGTGTTGCTGGGCGGATGTGGAGGCGGCGATGGCAGCTGGCTGAGTCGCCGGCAAAAATGGGCAGCGGCAGCGGCGACAAAGGAGGCGGGAAGGGGTTGCTGTTGGCTGGGGGTTAGGGTGAGGCCAATGTGCCAACGACCAGCGGGCCCGGGGAGAGGAGAAGGCGTGCGCGCGTCCGTCGCGTGTCCGCGCCGACGCAAATCCGGCTCAAAAATGGGCCGGGAATGGGTCACCCGTGGACGAAAAGCGGACGCGCATCCGTTTGGGTCGGCGCGTTGGGCTACCTTTTGTGTCCGTGCCGACCCAAACGGACGCAGGCAAATGAAATGGTTAACCCCATTGGAGTTGCTCTAATGCAACAGCACAAGGAAGAGGTGGTGGTGAGAAAATTACACAATTCGTTTTTGAATTCTCTAGCGGATCATTGCCGGCTATTTAAACTCCAGCCCCGGAGATAACTGCATTCATCCTTCTTTGTCCCATTTCTTCTCTTCACACTACACCTTCCATGGCGGTCTTGAGCACCAAAGCCATTTGGGCCGGCCTCTCATCCAAGCAGAAGACGGAGATTAGTAGCTAGAGGCGGACTTCCCAATGAAAGACGCGGCCGACGATGTGCCTGCACCTTCCTTCTTGCCGGTCCATGCCGGCATTACCATGGACGTGGCTCATGCTCACTACAATGACAAGATGTTGGTTGAGTGCCATGCCACCTTCTGGCAGATGCAGGCCCACCAGGAGTACAACCTTTTGCCTCCTCTAGCACGGAGGAGCAACTCGCCTCTAGCACAATCATCGCGCCTGATGTGGACCTGGTCGACTCCTATCATACCGCCCACAAAATCTGCCATGACTATTGGCTGTACCATCACCATCAGGCAGAGCTAGAAGTCGCTTTCAAGGAGATCGACGAGGCGGCGAATGGAGTCTATGACAAGAGCAAGGACAAGGACAACGTCACCAGCTCCGCCACGCCCGTGCCCTGCCGCCACGACCACAAAACCGACACATCTACTGGCACCAGCGACACAAGGAAGAGTAGAGCATGGGAGGTTCCCGACGCTCGGGTCCCAGGAAGGCCATAATTCTTTCACTCCTGCTGAAGCCAAGCTTGGGAGGCTCATTATCGTTGGCTAAGTAGCCGATTGCAGGCTGCAGAGGCGGAGCTGGCGGTCATGGCCCATGGCTTGCCGGACATGGGGAACGAGTGCTGGCAGTCATTTTGTCTAGGTTTAGAGTCCGGTCTAGGTCAAATATGTCAAAAATCATAAGGTTTTATGTAAAAATAACAAAGTTTTAATACTGTCTCCCCCTCGGTCTGTTGACAGATGCGGTGTCTGGTTTACGGGTCAGCGTTGGAGACACCCGGGGTCTTGGGCCCGATGGCGGTGGCGCCCGGAGCCTTCACCATTTTGATGACATCGCCGCGGAATCTCGGTCCCTCTCGGTGGCAGATGGCGTACGACGTCGGATTTGCCTCCCCCTAGAGTATCACGTCCTAGTCGATTGAGTGGGTAGGGTTGCATCTGTTTATCTCCTATCCTGTAGAGGGGTCCCCGTGGACCTTGTTCTCCCTTGGCAGGAGCGGTTGTCCATGACCCAAAGTGAGGGGGCTATCGCTATGGTGAGACGTACCCTTCCGGAGGTGGCTCGGTGTGTTCGAATCCTAGGTTTTCGGTGGTTTCTCATGGGGACTCAACTTTGATCCTCTTTAATAGGCTTGGTTGTACTCCCTCCGTTCAAAAATAAGTGTCTCAACTTTGTACTAACTTTAGTAGTTGAGTCACTTATTTTGGGATATAGGGAGCAGTTTGTTAGGGGTGGTGTCGGTGTCAAAACCCGCGTATCTCGGGTAGGGGGTCCCGAACTGTGCGTCTAAGACTAATGGTAATAGGAGGCTGGGGACACGATGTTTGCCCAGGTTTGGGCCCTCTCGATGGAGGTAATACCCTACTCCCTGCTTGATTGATCTTGATGATATGAGTATTACAAGAGTTGATCTACCATGAGATCAGAGAGACTAAACCCTATAAGCTAGCCTATGGTATGATTGTTTTTCTGTCCTACAGACTAAGCCCTCCGGTTTATATAGACACCGGAGGGGGCTAGGGTTACACAGAGTCGGTTTACAGAGGAGGAGATCTACATCCGAATCGCCAAGCTTGCCTTCCACGCCAAGGAGAGTCCCATCCGAACACGGGACAAAGTCTTCTATCTTGTATCTTCATAGTCCAACAGTCCGGCCAAAGTATATAGTCCGGCTGTCCGGAGACCCCCTTATCCAGGACTCCCTTAGTAGCCCCTGAACCAGGCTTCAATGATGATGATTCCGGCACGTAGATTGTCTTCGGCATTGCGAGGCGGGTTCCACATCCGAAGACTCCAAAATTAATTCCGAACACAAGGACTGTGTCCGGCTCTGCAAGATAAATTCCATATACCACCGTTGAGAGAATAATAATCCACGAATCTGATCTGCTAACAATTCTTCGTTGTGTGACATCACGCCACAGCTCGGTAACTTATTCGAACTGTTTTTACAACCTACTCCCGCACACATCGCGAGGCGGTTTCCTTGGCACGTCTTGTCAAAGCAGAGATCGTGTCCCCTTATCACGGGATCTCCATTAATACGGGTATGGGTAACCCAACCAGCACCATCAATCGAGGTGCTTGGAAACATTAGAGATTTTGAGAGGCAAGCGGGGAGGCATACATTCTACATCGCCTTTATAAAGGGACAGAGATCTCCCATTTTCGCCCACGCCTTCTTCCTCCTTGCTCATCCGTTCTCGGACCCTTGAGCTCCAGCGCCCAAGTTCTCACCTTCTCCATAGGATCGCCCGAAGCGGGAGGCAAGTGGATGGCCACCTCTGTCATAGAGGAGAACATCACCAAGCTTCGGGAGGCCGGATACCTGGCCGAGAGTATCGTGCACAGGCTTCCGACAGAGGGACAGATTACCCCCACTCCGAAGTCTCGGGAGAGAGTAGTATTTCTCCCTCATTTCATCCGCGGACTAGGATTTCCACTCCACCCGTTCGTCTGCGGGCTTATGTACTACTACAGGCTAGATTTTCAAGATCTGCCCCGAATTTCGTTCTCAACATCTCGGCGTTCATCGTCGTGTGCGAGGCCTTCCTCCGCATCAAGCCTCACTTCGACCTGTGGTGGAAAATCTTCTGCGTGAAGCCGAAGATTGTGAGCGGCCAACAGGCGGAGTGCGGAGGTGCCATGGTGGGTAAAATGCCCATTGTTACATGGCTCGATGGCTCCTTCGTGGAGAGCATAAAGGGGTGGCAATCAGGGTGGTTCTAAATCACCGAGCCGCGCGACACCAACTGGGTGGTGGCCCCCAAATTCAGACCCGGAATCCCCATGCGGCTTAGTTCTTGGGAGAAGAAAGGCCTGGCCTGGGGCAAACCCACGGAGCTGACCGGACTCGAGCCCTGCATCAAAAGTATGAGGAACAAGAAGATCAAGCTTGTCAAC
>NW_025234221.1:4288-7272 GCF_018294505.1 Triticum aestivum | reverse complement strand
CTTATTGGTTTACTTGGTGGAAGATCATATGTTCAGATCCTTAATGCATATTATTACACCTCTGATTATGAACATGAATATGCTTCGTGAGTAGTTACGTTTGTTCCTGAGGACATGGGTGAAGTCTTGCTATTAGTAGTCATGTGAATTTCGTATTCGTTCGATATTTTGATGAGATGTATGTTGTCTTTCCTCTAGTGGTGTTATGTGAACGTCGACTACATGACACTTCACCATTATTTGGGCCTAGAGGAAGGCATTGGGAAGTAATAAGTAGATGATGGGTTGCTAGAGTGATAGAAGCTTAAACCCTAGTTTATGCGTTGCTTCGTAAGGGGATGATTTGGATCCATATGTTTAATGTTGTGGTTAGGTTTACCTTAATACTTCATTTGTAGTTGTGGATGCTTGAAATAGGGGTTAATCATAAGTGGGATGCTTTCCCAAGTAAGGGCAGTACCCAAGCACCGTACCGGTCCACCCACATATCAAATTATCAAAGTACCGAACACGAATCATATGAGTGTGATGAAACTAGCTTGACGATAATTCCCATGTGTCCTCGGGAGCGCTTTTCTCATTATAAGAAATTGTCCAGGCCTATCCTTTGCTACAAAAAGGATCGGGCCACCTTGTTGCACTTTATTTACTTTCATTGCTTGTTACTCGTTACAATTTATCTTATCACAAAACTATTTATTACCTACAATTTCAGTGGTTGCAGAGAAAACCTTACTGAAAACCGTTTTTCATTTCCTACTGCTCCTCGTTGGGTTCGACACTCTTACTTATAGAAAGGACTACGATAGATCCCCTACACTTGTTGGTCATCAAAGGTCCGTAAAGCTGCATATCAGCGATGGAGCCGCGTCGAGCTCGGATGAGGAGGTGATCCGTTATTCTTCGGTGGCTGCTGTGGTAGTGCCGAACGCAGGTGACGGATGTTGGTGTCAAGCTCAGAGATGTCCTGCCATCTTTACAGTTTTGTCATGTCGGTCCTTATGTGACTTGTATTTTGATCTCTATGTTGGTGTCAAATCGATATGACAAAACTGAAAAGACAGCAGAACGTCTCTGAGCTTGACACCAACGCCCGTCACCTGCCTCTGACACCACCACGGCAGCAAGCAAAAGAAAAAAAATAATGGATCACCTTCTCAGTCGAGCTCAACATAGGAGATGGAAAGTGTGTTGGGCTCGCGCGGATGGCAGGTATGGTTTCCTCCTCCGACGTCTTAGTCATCTAGGGGTGCCAGATCTGGAGTTCAATGACGTGTCCATTGTATTGCCCCGCTCTGATTCATTCAATGGTAATGGTTTCGCCTTTGGCGAGCCACCTTGGAGGTCAACCTTTGGTGAGCCACCTTGTAGGTCCTCGAAGCTGGATATCAGCGATGGAGTCGCATTGAACTCGAGTGAGGAGGTGATCCGTCATTCTTTTTTTTCGATGGCTGCTGTTGTGGTTTTTTTTTCTCGAAAAGGAGGTTATCCTCTGGCCTCTGCATCAGAATGATGCATACGGCCATATTATTAATAAGCAAAAGGTTCAACAAATTCTCCATGTCTCAAAAAGGTAAAAATGCTCACAAAGAGCAATAACACAAAAAACCAGGATATCCACAACCGGCAGACAAAAAGTAGATAGGAAACTAAACACATATCCTATTACATGACCGCCATCCAAACCGGTTGAAGATAGCCCGTGCTACCGTCTCCCACCGGATAGACCCAGTAACCATACGCTCCCTGGCATCCATTGGAGTGAGTAGCGACCACATACGGATCAGTGCAGTGGCCCGAAAAATAACCTGGAAGAAATGAATATGTGTTGTTCTGTTAAAAACCAAATCGTTCCTACAGTTCCATACTGCCCATAATAAAGCACAGACTTCTACACGGATATGTCTCACCGTTTCTGACTCTATTCCATCTAGCCACGTCCCAAATAACGCGTGGATGGTATTCGAAGGAGTAATGTTAAATACTATGTGGATAGACCATCATAATTTTTTTGCCATTGGGCAGTCAAGAAAGAGGTGTTTGATAGATCACGACTAGGGAAAAGCCTAGCAGCAGCGTGGGTTTTGGGCCTCTCAGTAGCGCAGGGACATGCGCTATAATAAGGCGCTACAGCTAACGTATAGCAGTAGCGCCTGTTGTCCCACGCTACTGCTATACATGAATAGCTGTAGCGCTGTTTAGAAAAGGGCGATGCTGATATTATCTGCAGCGATGTTTACCGGGAAGCGCTACTGGTAATGCGGCGCTACTGCTAAATTTGCCCCCTCGCTACTACTAGTTTTATTAGTTTTTTTCCTACATATTTGTTTTGTATTTGAATAGGCTTTATACAATAATCTTTAGCATATCATACACATACAAATGTAATCATAGCATATACATACAATTAGTCTCATCAAATCATGTCATCATCATAATCATCATCCAACACAAAGTGGTCTCTCGTCATCATCTCGAAAATAGCGATACAAGTCTCGATTACTTGCAAATACATCGTCATCCATCTAAACAGCGGTATACGCGAGAAGAGCTATCACTTTGAGTACATGAGTTCGTATCCCTCTCTTGCATTAGCGTGAACCTAAACTAACTACTGCCTGTCGCTCGGAAACTGGAAACCGGTACAACTGGGCCTGACACTCCGGCCACTTGTCTATACTCCTGGAGTAGCACTTATTCACCATCGATGATCTATGCGCCTGCATCGTCACATGAGTCGATGATATGCAACATATATAGTTGAGCAACAGAAAGAGACAGACTTGGCAAAAATAGAAATAACATATCATAAGCATAAATAACAAAGTTCATCGTACCCCAAAATGCCCTAACTAGAGTGATTTTCGCTAGTCAAGGAGGAGGACGGTTTAATTACATCACAAATCAAGTTTCACAATGCATAACTCAAAGTTTTGTCGTACAGAAAGTATGGACTAAACGGATACATTGTCATATGTCGACAA
>NW_025234221.1:0-2748 GCF_018294505.1 Triticum aestivum | reverse complement strand
GGGGGGGGGGGACCGCTGTTTAAGTGAAACATAATGGTAGCGCGTTTCTGAAACGCGCTATAGCTAAGTTAGCTACAGCGCGTTTCCTGAAACCCGCTACTGCATGCTATTCCTTTCTCCTTTTTTCCCTTTTTTCTTTTATTTTTCTTACATTTTATTTTTCCCCTCTCTCCTTTTTCTATTTCTTTCATTTTCATTTACTTTTCTACTTGTTTTTCACTTTATTTTATTTTCGTTAGCAGCAGCGCCTTACACGTAAGCGTGCTACAGGTAAGGAGAGGAGCAGTAGCGCTAGGCCAGTATACGCGCTACTGCTAGGTTGGGCTAGCCATGTGCGCCCAGTTCAAACATAGCAGCAGTGCTTTTCGCTTGTACGTGCTACTGCTAAAGTTATAGCAGTAGCGCGGTTTATTTACGCGCGCTGCTACTAAGTAGCAGTAGTGTTTAATTTTGTACAGCACTACTGGTAACATTCTGTGTATAAGGTTTTTCCTAGTAGTGGATGCATGACGATCACAGAAGCTACATCTTCTAGATCCTGTCCAATTGTGTTTTGCCAAATTGTTCTTAGTTAGAATGACTTGTTTATGGACAAACCACATAAACACTTTAATTTTTAAAGGCACTTTGACTTTCCAAACATGTTTCGATCGAGGTATAGAGCCAGTGTTGATAATATCCAAATACATGGATTTAACCGAAAACTCTCCATTCTTGGTTAGTTTCCAGTGCAACTGGTCTGGCTGTTGCGAAAGGTGAAAATCCATCTATCTTCTCACAAGATGGAGCCAAACTTCCCAACGGTTTCCCGCTAAAGTCCTCCTGAATTGAATATTGAGAGGGTTGGACTGTAATATTGTTGCAACGTAAGCGTCTCTTTGCTGAACAATATTATAGATAAGGATATTGGATTGCGAGGGGCTTCTCCCCTAACCATGTATCCTCCCAGAATCTCATGGTAGTACCATTTCCAACGATAAATTTTGTTCTGTTGAAGAAGACTGATTTCACTCTCATCAGTTCCTTCCAAAATGGTGAATCAGTCGGTTTGACCATCACCTGGGATAAGATTTTGAACGCAGATACTTATTACGCAGAATCTGGGCCCATGTGGCATCGGTCTCTACATATATCTTATACAACCATTTGCTGAGAAGACCTCTGTTCTTCACCTCTAAATTTTCAATAGCAAGACCCCTTGGTCTTTTGGCCTACAGATTATATCCCATTTAGCCAGTCTGTACTTTCGTTTTAACTCATCGCTCTGCCAGAAGAAGCGCGATCGGTAGAAGTCCAGCCTTTTCCGAATTCCAACTGGTACCTCAAAAAAGGACAAGAGAAACATTTTCATACTCATGAGTACCAAATTAATGAGAATTAGTCGGCCTTTATATGACATAAGCTTGCCCTTCCAGCAGCTTAGTTTCTTTTCAAATCGATCCTCAATGCACTTCCATTCTTTGTTGGAAAGCTTGCGGTGGTGAATTGGTATACCCAAATACATAAAGGGCAATGAATCTAATTCACACCCAAACAATTTTTTGTAAGCTTCTTGTTTGTCTTTCGCTCTTCCAAAGCAGAAAAATTCACTTTTATGGAAGTTCATCTTTAACCCCGACAACTGTTCGAATACGCATAACACAAGCTTCATGTTTCTTGCTTTTGCCAAATCATTCTCCATAAAGATGATAGTATCATCAGCGTAATGTAAGATGGACACTCCTTCGTCCACTAGATGCGGGACGAGCCCGCCTACCTGGCCATTATCCTTAGCTCTTATTAGGATCGTCAACATGTCTACCACTATGTTGAGCAGAATGGGTGACATCGATTCTCCTTGCCTCAGACCCTTGTGTGTCTGGAAATAATGACCTATGTCATTATCCACTTTAATTCTGACACTCTCTTTTTGCGTGAAAGAATCTACCTGGTTTCTCAAGGACCGATCGAATCTTTTCATCTGCAAGGCCTGCTGAAGAAATGGCCATTTTACCTTATCGTACGCTTTCTCAAAATCCATCTTAAAAACCACCGCATCTAGTTTTTTTGTGTGTGGATTTAATGGAGCGTTTCATGTAGGACCACAACCCCTTCTAGGATGTTTCTATCCAGCATGAAAGCGGTTTGAGATGGCTGCACCATATAATGCGCAATCTGCGTAAGCCTGTTAGTTCCCACTTGGTGAAAATTTTAAAGCTGACATTAAGAAGACAGATCGGCCAGAACTGCTCAATCCGCACCGCCTCTATTTTCTTTGTAAGTAACGTAATTCTTCCGAAATTCAAGTGAAATAGCTGCAAATGTCTAGAAAACAAATCATGGAACATCAGAAGCAAATCACCCTTAATGATGTGCCAGCACTTTTTATAAAACTCAGCCGGGAAACCATCCAGCCCATGTGCTTTATTATTCTTCATTTGTGAAATTGCCTCAAACACCTCTTTTTCCGAAAATGGAGCGGTCAAAATATCATTCTCATCCGTTGCAAGTTGAGGGATATCCTCAACCCTCGACTCATCTAAGGACACAAAATTATCCTCAGGTGGCCCATAAAGCTGCTTATAGTAATTGGTGATGTATAGTTTTAGATTCCCATGTCCTAAAATCGTCCCCTCATCTTGCTCGAGCTGAAAAATTCTCTTCTTTTGATGCTTGCCATTCGCAATCATATGGAAGAATTGAGTGTTATCATCCCTTTGAAAGATTTTTTGAACTTTAGTTATTAGTGTCCACTTCAATTCCTCCTCT
>NW_025234220.1:0-7273 GCF_018294505.1 Triticum aestivum | reverse complement strand
GGAGGCGGGCCGAGACGACGACGGCGACATGGACGGCGGCGAGAGGCGTCGGCCGTGGTGGGGAGGAGGGCTACAGCATGCGGGCAGCTAAACGGAGAGAGGGGAACGGTGGCGGAGCTCACCGCGGTTGCAGCGGGCGTTGAAGCGGGCTCGGGGACGCACTGGTGACGGCGGGGCGGCGATGGGGATCCACGGCGGCCGGAGGTGAAGAAGGCGACGGCGACGGCTCCATGGGGCATCCGACGAGGCACGGCTTGACGGAGAGGTGGTGGACGACGTGGCGGAGCTACCGGACTCGAAGAGAGGGAGAGGGGGAGGTGGTGGCCGCGGCAATGGCGTGCGGCAGTGACGGCGCGTTCGGGCGGTCGCGTGGGAGAGAGACCAGGGGAAGGGGAGGAATGAGAGAGAGGGAGAGAGGTGCGGGGCGGCACGTGGCGTCGTTCCAGGGCGTCCGGGGCGACGAGGAGGACGAAGCAGGAGGTGGCCGGATGCGTGGCCGCGGCCGGCTGTGGCGCGGGCACGCACCTGCTTGGGCGAGGGGGAGAAGACGACAGAGGAGGAGGCGGCTGGGCCGGGCTGGCCAGCTGGGCCGGCCAGGCCGCACAGAAGCTGGGCCGCAGGTAAGTCTCCCTCTTTTATTTCTTTTTTCTATTTTTCTGACATATGTTTTGATTTAATTAAAATACTAAATCATTTTATTACCTTATGCCAATTTTTGCAGGAGCTAACTATATTATTCCAGAGCTCCTTAATAAATGGCATAGTTTTTGGACCATATTTTATATATATAACAATATATATCCAAAGCAAATAATTATCGGATTAATCCAAATGGCCAAAATTAAATATCCATGAGCTCCTAAAATATTTGTTTGAATTTTACCTCTAACCAATATTTTCAGAGAGCAACATGAACATTTCCTTGGACCTTTTTGGAACAATTTTTATTTGGGTCATTTTCAGAGATGATTCTGAGGGTTTCACAAATCCCCATTTCAAATTTAAATGGAATTTAACATGATGCACAAATGACTAGCTAGTCTAGGTCATACCACAACTAGGGATGTGACAACTCGCCCCCACTTGAAAGAATCTCGTCCCGAGATTCATGGGTTGACGGAAAGAAAGTGGGGTACTCTAGTCGAAGACGATCTTCTCGCTCCCAAGTAGCTTCTCTCTCAGAATGATGAGACCACTGAACCTTGAGAAACTTGATGTTCTGACGTCGGGTGATACGCTCTGCTTGATCAAGAATGCGAACCGGGTACTCTCGTTATGTGAGGTTATCTTGGAGATCAAGCGTTTCGTGGTCCACTCCGCGGATGGGATCCGAGAAGCAACGCCTGAGTTGAGAGACGTGGAAGACATCATGAACTCAAGAAAGATGTGGGGGTAGTTCCAACTGGTAGGCAACCTCTCCTCGTTTAGCGAGAATGCAAAAGGGACCAATGTAACGAGGAGCCAACTTGCCCTTGATACCGAAACGATGGGTACCCTTCAAGGGAGTAACCCGAAGGTAAGCTTTTTCGCCAACTTCATAAGTCATATCCTTATGATGACGATCATACTGACTCTTTTGACGAGACTGGGCTGTTTTCAAGTTCTCACGAATGATGTGAACTTGCTCTTCTGCCTCCTGGATCATGTCCGGTCCAAAGAATTGTCTTTCACCGGTTTCTGACTAGTTCAAAGGTGTTCGACATCTTCGTCCATAGAGAACCTCAAAAGGAGCTTTCTTGAGGCTGGATTGATAGCTATTGTTATAAGCAAACTCGGCAAAAGAAAGACATTTCTCCCAATCCATACCGAATGAGATAACGCAAGCTCTAAGCATGTCTTCGAGAATTTGGTTGACCCGTTCCACCTGACCACTCGACTGAGGGTGGAAAGTGGTACTGAAGGAAAGATGGGTTCCCATGGCAGTTTGGAAACTCTCCCAGAAATGAGAAGTGAAAAGACTGCCACGGTCTGAATTGATCTCTAGTGGAACACCATGAAGTGACACTATTCGAGAAATGTATAAGTCAGCAAGCTGACTAGCAGTGATACTCTCTCGAACAGGAAGGAAGTGAGCCACTTTGGAAAGACGATCAATGACTACGAAGATACCGTTATTCCCTCTCTTGGTCCTGGGAAAGCCGGTGATGAAGTCCATACCAACTTTATCCCATTTCCATTCAGGAATAGCTAAAGGCTGAAGGGTGCCAGCAGGCCTTTGATGATCTGCCTTAACACGACGACATGCGTCACAATTAGCAACAAAGTCGGCGATTTCTCTCTTCATCCTAGTCCACCAGAACCGCTGGCGTAGGTCCTGGTACATCTTAGTGCTACCGAGATGAATCGTGAGAGGAGATTCATGCGCCTCCTTAAGAATCAACTGCCGAAGATGTTGCTTCTTGGGGACCACCAGGCGGTTCCCAAAGAAAACAACACCTTGATCATCAACAGAGAAACTACCAGCAACACCTTTGGCAATGTTTCTCTTGATCCGGGTAATCCTCGTATCATGCTTCTGGGCTTCTATGATATGATCCACAAGAGTAGGTTTCGCCACCAAGGTAGAAAGGAATCCGTGAGGAGCAATGTGAAGATTAAGCTTACAGAATTCCTCATGGAGAAGTGGTTGGCCTTGCTGCAATATGAGATTGTTGCAATAGGATTTATGGCTTAGTGCATCAGCCATGACATTGGCTTTGCCTGGGGTGTAGGTAATCCCTAGATCATAATCTGTGATTAACTCCAACCAACGTCTTTGCCTAAGGTTCAGATCCGGTTGGGTGAAGATATACTTGAGACTCTGGTGATCGGTGTAGATCTCGCAATGTTTACCAAGAAGGTAATGTCGCCAGGTCTTGAGTGCAAAGACTACGGCTGCAAGCTCTAGATCATGTGTAGGATAATTATCCTCATGTGGATGCAACTGTCGAGATGCATAGGCAATCACATGACGATCCTGCATAGGAATGCAACCTAGTCCCTGTCGTGAGGCGTCACAATAGATAACAAAGTCCTTTGTGAAATCCGGTGGCACAAGTACGGGAGCAGATGTCAGGCGTCTTTTCAGTTCCTGAAAACTGTACTCACACTGTGGGGACCACTCGAACTTTTTATCTTTCTTGAGAAGTTCCGTGAGGGGTTTGGCTACCTTGGAGAAATTTTCAACAAAGCGGCGACAATAGCTGGCTAGACCAAGGAAACTCCTAACATGTTTAACGGTTTCAGGTGGAGTCCAATCGAGAACAGCCTTAACTCTCTCGGGGTTGACAGCAATGCCCTTACTAGAGATTACGTGGCCTAGGTAGGTCACTTCTGGCAACCAAAATTCACACTTGGAGAACTTGGCATAAAGGCGGTGCTCTCTGAGTTTTTCTAACACAGGTCTAAGATGTTCGGCATGCTCTTCCTCGTTCTTTGAGTAAATAAGAATATCATCGAGGTAAACTACGACGAACTTATCTAAGTACTCCATGAAGATCGAGTTAATCAAGCGGGAGAATGTGGCTGGGGCGTTGGTTAGGCCAAAGGAGATGACGGTGTACTCGTACTGGCCATAACGAGTGACAAAAGTTGTCTTGGGAATGTCCCCGTTTCTGATCTTAATTTGGTGGTATCCTAACCTCAAATCCATCTTGGAGAAGACTGAGGATCCAGCGAGCTGATCATACAGGTCGTTGATCCTGGGGAGCGGATGCTTGTCCTTTATCGTGACCAAATTAACGGGACGATAATCTACAACCATCCAGTCCGTACCATCCTTCTTCTTAACAAAGAGGACGGGGCAAGCCTAAGGAGAAGAACTAGGACGGATGAAACCCTTTTGCAAGGACTCATCAAGTTATTTCCTAAGCTCGGCTAGTTCTAAGGGTGCCATCTTGTAAGGTCTCCTGGAGATTGGAGCTGTTCCTGGGATAAGATCTATGACGAACTCTACATCTCTGTCAGGTGGAACACCTGGCAGTTCCTCTGGAAAGACATCCGGAAAGTCAGGGACTACCGGGATATCTTCAAGGTCTGGAAGAGGGCTGGCATTAAGAGAATAGAGCTGACGCTTTGCAACTCTAGTGGAGACAATGACTATCTTGCCAGATGGGTGTGTAAGCTGAACAGATCTTGTGTAACAATCAATCTTGGCATGATGGGCTGTCATCCAGTCCATACCCAAGATGATATTAATACCTGAGGACTTGAGGGCTACAAGTGATGCAAGGAATACAAGTCTGTCAACAAGGATTTCATTACCATGGCTAATTCTGGTGGTCTGCCATCTAGACCCTGGGGTTTGGATTTCAAGCGGAGTTGGCATATCACAAAATGACATGTCGTGCAAACGAGTATAGCGTTCAGAAATGAAGGAGTGAGATGCTCCAGTATCGAATAGAACTGATGCTGGGTGACAATTGACAAGGAGTGTACCAAGAATGACATCCGGATCATCATGAGCGTCTTTAGCTGAGACGTGATGCACACGTCCACGTTCAGTGGGGGCTGACTTGACACTGATCATCTTGCGTGATGGCTTAACACATCCAACAGTCTTCTCGGGCTGGGGTGGAGCATAACTAGTCTGAGAGCAGTCACGTGCATAGTGTCCTGGCTTCCCGCATGTGAAGCAAGTCCCTGAGGTTGGACATGGACCCGCACTGACAAGCAGTCTACCAGTAGGCCTGGGTGGAACATATGACTGAGCTGGGGGAGGCACCACATGGGATGGCCTCGGTGCATATCCGGAAGGAAGAGCGGAGTTTGGAACCCAAATCTGACGCTTTTGAGAACTAGAACAGGAAGAAGATCCCAAATCACGGGTGTGCTTACGAGACTCCTCGTAGGTGAGCTGAGCTGTCTCTGCATTGATGGCTTTGTTCACAAGGGATTGGAATGTATCACAATGATGCAGGTGGAGATCACGAAGCAACTTGGGGTTGAGACCCTTCCGGAACCTAGCCTGCTTCTTGGCGTCCGTGGACACTTCTTCTGTGGCATAGCGAGCGAGGTTCTCAATCTCTCTACTATAAGCATCAACAGTCATCTTACTCTGGGTGAAACTACAGAACTCTTCTCTCTTGCAATCGATGAGGGCTTCAGGAATGTGATGCTCGCGAAAAGCCTCAGTGAAATCTCTCCAGGTAGGATTCTGGCCAGCTGGAAGCATAGCCTCATAGTTCTGCCACCAAAGACTAGCAGGACCTTCCAGGTGGTATGTGGCATAAGTGACCTTGTCATCTTCAGCTACGCTCGCGGAACGCAGCTTATGAGTGATGCTACGGAGCCAATCATCTGCATCGAGTGGCTCGATGGAATGATGAAAGGTAGGTGGGTGCAAGCGAATGAAGTCATGAATGGTCGCAGACTTATTGGACTGATATGCGGTGTTCTCCTCGATACGTGCCAACAAACGGTTAGACTCACGCTTGTTCCTCTCCATTTCTAACATGAACTCTGTCAATGAAGGCGGGTCGGGAGGATCCTCATCCCTACCATCTCCATGGTTCTGGCTACGAACAATAGAACTTGATGACATCCTAAGAAACGAAACCAGGGACGGAGTCAGCATCAACTATAGACTGTAGAATGTAGGACAAGGAATTAGTATCTCTCGAACTCCTAGGGAAATTTCGGCAGCATAACGGCAGTAAAATGCTCAGAATGAGACATCCTACTAAAAATGGGGTGGTAACATACTCATCAGCATTACTCAAGGTTCTGAGATCATACTAAACAGACTACACCGGAAATACTCAAAACTGGGGTATGACTCTGATCAACCAATCCTATGGGACTACGGAGTAGTAACACGTGATCATGATAGACGGAAGAGAAAGCCTAGTTCCTTAACCCCGTAGGAAAGATAGGACGACTCAGATCAGAAGGCCATGAGGTAAAGGAGTAAAAGGAGCCTTACGTTCCTTCCCACAATCAATTCCCTTACATAACTAAAGAATTTCTAGACTCAACTTCGACCAGTTTGGCTTGGTAATCCTATAGGCAGTCAGGCTCTGATACCAAGGCTGTCAGGACCCCGATCCTAAGTCACATCGATCTAGCATGTAACACCTCATATCACTTTGCGGCCTCACGCACGGTATTCCCACGGGTGTCGCCTTACCATGCCCGGGACTGTTTGCGCCGTTTGGCACACATATATGATAGTGTCGCTAGCATCCATATGACAGAGAACCTTGGCTGACATGGCTAGTCATGAACCCAAAGTGGCACTAACTTACAGGGATAGGCATACATGACCCAGCATCGAACGTGTCGGTCATCAGCGAGTGAATCCGGGCTGTAGCAACTTGGCTAACAGGACTCCGGTAAACCGGGCTGTAGCGGGCTAACAGGACTCCGGTATTCATCGTGTGACATTTCCTCGAAGGGACAGACACAGGAACGAAGAAGGACACATGCCGGCCAGCCTAAGTGTTCCGGAGTAGTAGCACTCTACCATGGCTCAGTGGAAACACTAGGAGACATTTCCCAGTAAGAGAGGCTACTAAGGATAAACAACTAGATAGTCAGATCCCACACATAGCAATACACGTTACACGTACGCATAACATGCAAGTATGTGTTGTACAACATGGCATCACATCATAACTCAATAACTCACATAGATAAAGCTCAAAGAGCCATCATAGCCTTTATTTCAAACAGGGGTCACAAGACCCATCATACTGAGCATACAAGCAACAAGCGGAAGCATTACATGTCTGGGTACAGACATCTACAAATGAAAAAGGCTGAAGAGCCTGACTATCTACAACATCCGATCAAGATCGTAGCTGAGGTACAAACTACTCGTCGAAGTCCACGAGAACACTATTAAGACCGAAGTCTCTGCTGCAAAAACATAAATAAAGCAACATGAGTACAAAGGTACTCAGCAAGACTTACATCAGATCCTATCATACATGCATGGGTGTCAAGAAGGTAATGTGGGGTTTAGTTGCAGCAAGCCAGCTTTGACTCAGTGGCTATCCTGTTCTACGACTACCAGAAACTCTTGAGGTGATATGGCGCACACGAGTCCACTAATCACCACACAATACACTACTATGGATTCATCCCCGTCTCCCTACGAGAAGGCCATCCATAGCACTCACACTTGTCTTGAGCTTTTTAGAGTATACACTTCAAGTTGTCTATGTACCATGTAAGCATCCAAGAAGTCCATAACCGCGGACCCGGCTATTCGAATAGATCATGTTAACCCTGCAGGGGTGTACTTCTTCACACACGCTCTCGCCACTTACCGCCATGTACACGTCATGTATCT
>NW_025234219.1:5133-7274 GCF_018294505.1 Triticum aestivum | reverse complement strand
GTGTATCCAGTTTTTGCCGTAACCCTATCTACTTTCTCGCACATGCTATGTGGGTGAAATGATGATACCATGCCAACTTGGAACCTTTTCAGAGTTCATTTCAAATGCTTTTCAATTTCATGGTCTTATAGCTCAAAATAATCAGTAAATGCATGAAAAATAACAAATGAAGTCAGAAAGGGTTGTAAATTGATGATGTGGCTTTAAATTGTGCATTTTGAACATAGAAAAACAATGGAGTTTAAATAAGTTCAAAATAATTGAAATCCCTTTGTAATAGACGAGTTTCCATATGAAACCCTGATTCTTCGAAAGAGATTGTCCGTTTCATACACGAAGTGCGTCCAGTTTTTGCCGTAACCCTCTCTACTTTCTCGCACATGCTATGTGAGTGAAATGATGATGCCATGCAAACTTGGAACCTTTTCAGAGTTCATTTCGAATGCTTTTCAATTTCATGGTCTTATAGCTCAAAATAATTAGTAAATGCATGAAAAATAACAAATGCAGTCAGAAAGGGTTGTAAATCGATGATGTGGCTTTGAATGGTGCATTTTGAACATATAAAAACAATGGAGTTCAAATAAGTTCAAAAAAATTGAAATCCCTTTGTAACACACGAGTTTCCGTATGAAACCCTGATACTTCGAAAGAGATTGTCCGTTTTGTACACGAAGTGTATCCAGTTTTTGCCGTAACCCTATCTACTTTCTTGCACATGCTATGTGGGTGAAATGATGATACCATGCCAACTTGGAACCTTTTCAGAGTTCATTTCAAATGCTTTTCAATTTCATGGTCTTATAGCTCAAAATAATCAGTAAATGCATGAAAAATAACAAATGAAGTCAGAAAGGGTTGTAAATTGATGATGTGGGTTTGAATGGTGCATTTTGAACCTAGAAAAACAATGGAGTTCAAATAAGTTCAAAAAATTAAAATCCCTTTGTAACAGACGAGTTTCCGTATGAAACCCTGATACTTCGAAAGAGATTGTCCGTTTTGTACACGAAGTGCGTCCATTTTTTGCCGTAAGCCTCTGTACTTTCTTGCACATGCTATGTGGGTGAAATGATGATACCATGCCAACTTGGAACCTTTTCAGAGTTCATTTCAAATGCTTTTCAATTTCATGGTCTTATAGCTCAAAATAATCAGTAAATGGATGAAAAATAACAAATGAAGTCAGAAAGGGTTGTAAATTGATGATGTGGCTTTGAATGGTGCATTTTGAACACAGAAAAACAATGGAGTTCAAATAAGTTCAGAAAAATTGAAATCCCTTTGTAACAGACGAGTTTCCGTATGAAACCCTGATACTTTGAAAGAGATTGTCCGTTTTGTACACGAAGTGTATCCAGTTTTTGCCGTAACCCTCTCTACTTTCTCGCACATGCTATGTGGATGAAATGATGATACCATGCCAACTTGGAACCTTTTTAGAGTTCATTTCAAATGCTTTTCAATTTCATGGTCTTATAGCTCAAAATAATCAGTAAATGCATGAAAAATAACAAATGAAGTCAGAAAGGGTTGTAAATTGATGATGTGGCTTTGAATGGAGCATTTTGAAGACAGAAAAAACAATGGAGTTCAAATAAGTTCAAAAAAATTGAAATCCCTTTATAACAGATGAGTTTCCATATGAAACCCTGATACTTCGAAAGAGATTGTCCGTTTTGTACACGAAGTGTATCCAGTTTCTCTACTTTCTCGCACATGCTATGTGGGTGAAATGATGATGCCATGCAAACTTGGAACCTTTTCAGTGTTCATTTCAAATGCTTTTCAACTTCATGGTCTTATAGCTCAAAATAATCGGTAAATGCAAGAAAAATAACAAATGTAGTCAGAAAGGGTTGTAAATTGATGATGTGGCTTTGAATGGTGCATTTTGAACACATAAAAACAATGGAGTTCAAATAAGTTCAAAAAAATGAAATCCCTTTGTAACAGACGAGTTTCTGTATGAAACCCTGATACATCGAAAGAGATTGTCCGTTTTGTACACGAAGTGTATCCAGTTTTTGCCGTAACCCTATCTACTTTCTCGCACATGCTATGTGGGTGAAATGATGATACCATGCCAACTTGGAACCTTTTCAGAGTTCATTTCAAATGCTTTTCAATTTCATGGTCTT
>NW_025234219.1:1022-1769 GCF_018294505.1 Triticum aestivum | reverse complement strand
AAAAAATTGAAATCCCTTTGTAACAGACGAGTTTCCGTATGAAACCCTGATACTTCGAAAGAGATTGTCCGTTTTGTACACGAAGTGCGTCCATTTTTTGCCGTAAGCCTCTGTAATTTCTTGCACCTGCTATGTGGGTGAAATGATGATACCATGCCGACTTGGAACCTTTTCAGAGTTCATTTCAAATGATTTTTAATTTCATGGTCTTATAGCTCAAAATAATCAGTAAATGGATGAAAAATAACAAATGAAGTCAGAAAGGGTTGTAAATTGATGATGTGGCTTTGAATGGTGCATTTTGAACACAGAAAAACAATGGAGTTCAAATAAGTTCAAAAAAATTGAAATCCCTTTGTAACAGACGAGTTTCCGTATGAAACCCTGATACTTCGAATTAGATTGTCCGTTTTGTACGCGAAGTGTATCCAATTTTTGCCGTAACCCTCTCTACTTTCTCGCACATGCTATGTGGGTGAAATGTTGATACCATGCCAACTTGGAACCTTTTCAGACTTCATTTCAAATGCTTTTCAATTTCATGGTCTTATAGCTCAAAATAATCAGTAAATGCATGAAAAATAACAAATGAAGTCAGAAAGGGTTGTAAACTGATGATGTGCCTTTGAATGGTGCATTTTGAAGACAGAAAAACAATGGAGTTCAAATAAGTTCAAAAAAATTGAAATCCCTTTGTAACAGATGAGTTTCCATATGAAACCCTGATACTTTGAAAGAGATTGTCCG
>NW_025234219.1:0-894 GCF_018294505.1 Triticum aestivum | reverse complement strand
TTTTGTACGCGAAGTGTATCCAATTTTTGCCGTAACCCTATCTACTTTCTCGCACATGCTATGTGGGTGAAATGATGATACCATGCCAACTTGGAACCTTTTCAGACTTCATTTCAAATGCTTTTCAATTTCATGGTCTTATAGCTAAAAATAATCAGTAAATGCATGAAAAATAACAAATGAAGTCAGAAAGGGTTGTAAACTGATGATGTGCCTTTGAATGGTGCATTTTGAAGACAGAAAAACAATGGAGTTCAAATAAGTTCAAAAAAATTGAAATCCCTTTGTAACAGATGAGTTTCCATATGAAACCCTGATACTTTGAAAGAGATTGTCCGTTTTGTACACGAAGTGTATCCAGTTTCTCTACTTTCTCGCACATGCTATGTGGGTGAAATGATGATACCATGCCAACTTGGAACCTTTTCAGAGTTCATTTCAAATGCTTTTCAACTTCATGGTCTTATAGCTCAAAATAATCAGTAAATGCATGAAAAGTAACAAATGTAGTCAGAAAGGGTTGTAAATTGATGATGTGGCTTTGGATGGTGCATTTTGAACACAGAAAAACAATGGAGTTCAAATAAGTTCAAAAAAATGAAATCCCATTGTAACAGACGAGTTTCTTTATGAAACCCTGATACTTCGAAAGAGATTGTCCGTTTTGTACACGAAATGTATCCAGTTTTTGCCGTAACCCTATCTACTTTCTCGCACATGCTATGTGGGTGAAATGATGATACCATGCCAACTTGGAACCTTTTCAGAGTTCATCTCAAATGCTTTTCAATTTCATGGTCTTCTAGCTCAAAATAATAAGTAAATGCATGAAAAATAACAAATGAAGTCAGAAAGGGTTGTAAATTGACGATGTGGCTTTGAATTGTGCAATTT
>NW_025234218.1:6205-7276 GCF_018294505.1 Triticum aestivum | reverse complement strand
GAGCCCGGGCTGACATGACTAGTCGTAAACCCAAAGTGGCACAGACTTACAGGGACAGGCATCCATGACCCAGCTTCGAACGTGTCGGTCATCAGCAAGTGGGTCCGGGCTGTAGCACTGGGCTAGCAGGACTCCGGTAATCCGGGCTGTAGCGGGCTAACAGGACTCCGGTACTCAAAGCGTGACATTTCCCCGAAGGGACAGACACAGGAACGAAGAAGGACACATGCCGGCCAGCCTAAGTGTTCCAGAGCAGTAGCAAGCTACCATGGCTCAGCGGTAACACTAGGAGACATTTCCCGGTAAGAGAGGCTACTAAAGATAAACAACTAGATAGTCAGATCCCACACATACCAAGCATTTCAATCATACACACAATATGCTCGATATGTGCAAATACAACGAAGCATCACAACATGACTCTACGACACAAGTACTTTATTTAAGGCTCAGGGAGCCATACATAACATACACCAAGGTACGGGTCTCACGACCCAACATACAAGTCATACAGTCATACAAACCAGCAACGGAAGTAACTTGTCTGAGTACAGACAACTAGTAAAATAAAAGAGGCTTGGAAAGCCTAGCTATACTACGTGGTCCTTCACAAGCTCAGGGTCACCACCTGGGTCTTTAGCCTACTCATTGATGTCGACGTCTACATAGAACCCATCAGAAGGGGTTGCAGCGTCTTCTGTAAAAATGTAGATTATAGCAACATGAGTACAAAGGTACTCAGCAAGACTTACTTCAGATCCTACATACATGCATAGTATCAAGAAGGGTTGGTGGAGTTATTGCAGCAAGCCAGCTTTGACTCTTGGCTAGGCTATCCTACGATACTCCAACTTGAAATGGTTTTGCGCACACGAGTCCACTACTCACCACTTCAATACACTACCGAGGATCCACCTCCGTCTTCCTACGGAAGAGCCATCCTCGGCACTCACACTTATCTTGAGGCTTTTAGTAGTTTCCATTTACTTGTCTATGAACTGTATAGGCAACCAAGTAGTCCTTTACCGCGGACGCGGCTATTCGAATAGATCATGTTAACCCTGCAGGGGT
>NW_025234218.1:0-4005 GCF_018294505.1 Triticum aestivum | reverse complement strand
GGCGAATTCGATGGCGATGATGGTCGGAGCCTGAAGAGGGGAACGGCGACGTGGCGGCGATGCAGGGCTTCCGGAGGCCCGTGGAGCGGTGGGGAGGAAGAGGGGGTTGTGGCGGAGCTTCTGAGCTAGTCGGGGGAGCGAGGGGTGGCCGGAGACGGCTGCTATGGCGAACGGCAGCGACGGTGGTGTTCGGCCGTGTGAGAGAGAGAGTGAGGGAGAGGAGGGAAGAGCCGAGGGCGAGTGAGAGAGAGCAGGGGGGAGGCGTGGCGTCGTCCGGGGCATCGAGCGAGGAGGGGAGGGCAGGCAAGCAGGGAGAGAGGTGGCGTGGTGCGGTGGCTCGCGCGCGCGCCGGCCACACTCCCCTCCCTCTGTCGAGGACGAAGACGACAGAGGAGGGAGGTGGGCTGGGCCGGCTGCTGGCTGGGCTGCACAGGGAGGAGCCCAGGTAAGCTTCTCCCTTTTATTTTTTTCTGTTTTCTAATTTCTGACATTTGTTTTGATTTAAATAATATATTAAATCATTTATTTAACTTATGCCAATTTTTGCAGGGGCTAGATATATTATTTCAGAGCTCCTTTATAAATGGCATAATATTTGGACATATATTAATATATATAATTAATATATTTCCAAAGCAAATATTTATGCATTAATTCCAAATGCCCAAAATAAATACCTATGAGCTCTTAAAAATATTGGTTTGATTATTATCTCTGTCCAATATTTTCAGAGAGCAACATGAGCATTTTCTTGGACCCTTTTGGAGAAATTTTTATTTGGGTCATTTTAAAAATGATTCTGAGGGTTTCACAAATCCCCATTTCAAATTAAATGGAATTTTAAACATGATGCACACACTCTGATGCATGACTAGCTAGGGTGTGACAACTCACCCCCACTCAAAAGAATCTCGTCCCGAGATTTGGGTTCCTCCAGGAAGAAGGCGGGGTACTCGAGTCGAAGACGATCCTCCCTTTCCCAAGTTGCTTCATCCTCAGAATGGTGCGACCATTGTACTTTGAGGAACTTGATGTTCTGACGTCGGGTGATACGTTCGGCCTGATCGAGGATACGAACGGGGTACTCTCGATATGTAAGATTATCTTGGAGATCAAGCGTTTCGTGGTCCACTTCACGGATAGGATCCGAGAAGCAACGCCTGAGTTGAGAAACGTGGAAGACATCGTGGACTCTGGAGAGATGCGGAGGTAGTTCCAGCTGGTAGGCAACTTCTCCTCGTTTGGCGAGAATGCGAAAAGGTCCAATGTAACGAGGAGCCAATTTGCCTTTGATACCGAAACGATGGGTTCCCTTCAGAGGGGTGACCCGAAGATAAGCCTTCTCGTCAACCTCGAAAGTCATAGCCTTATGCTTTCGGTCATATTGACTCTTTTGACGGGATTGGGCTGTTTTCAACTTTTCACGAACGACACGAACTTGTTCTTCTGCTTCCTGAATCATATCCGGGCCAAAGAATTGTCTTTCCCCGGTCTCTGACCAGTTAAGGGGTGTTCGACACCGTCGTCCATAGAGAACTTCAAAAGGGGCTTTACCCAAGCTAGATTGATAGCTGTTGTTGTAAGCGAATTCGGCAAATGGAAGGCACTTCTCCCAGTCCATTCCGAATGAGATAACAGAGGCTCGAAGCATGTCTTCTAGAATCTGGTTGACGCGTTCCACTTGACCACTCGACTGAGGGTGGAAAGCGGTGCTAAAGGAGAGACGAGTTCCCATAGCATTTTGGAAACTTTCCCAAAATCGAGAGGTGAAAAGACTTCCTCGATCCGAGTTAATTTCCAAAGGAACACCATGGAGGGACACTATTCGGGAGATGTATAAGTCTGCCAGCTGACTAGCAGTTATACTCTCAAGAACAGGTAAGAAATGGGCTACTTTGGAAAGACGATCGACCACGACGAAAATAGCATTATTCCCTCTCTTGGTCCTGGGAAAACCGGTAATGAAATCCATACCAATTTTATCCCATTTCCATTCAGGAATAGCTAAGGGTTGAAGGGTGCCAGCAGGCCGTTGATGCTCTACTTTTACACGACGACAAACGTCGCAATTAGCAATATACTGAGCAATTTCTCTCTTCATCCTAGTCCACCAGAACCTCTGGCGTAGATCCTGATACATCTTAGTACTACCGGGATGAATGGCGAGAGGGGATTCATGAGCTTCCTTAAGGATCAAACGCCTCAGGTTCCGCACTTTGGGAACCACTAATCGATTCCCGAAGTATACGACCCCTTGATCATTAATGGAGAAGCAATTCGCAATTCCTTTCTGAATGTTTCTCTTGATGCGGGAGATTCCCGGATCTACCTTCTGTGCTTTGATAATCTGATCCGTAAGGGTAGGTTTTGCCACCAAGGTGGAAAGAAAACCTTGAGGAACAATGTGAAGGTTAAGCTTCCGAAATTCCTCATGGAGAAGCGGTTGACTTTGTTGTAACATCAGGTTGTTACAATAAGATTTACGACTTAGCGCATCAGCCATGACGTTGGCTTTCCCTGGGGTGTAGGTTATCCCTAAATCGAAGTCTGTGATCAACTCAACCCAACGTCTTTGCCTGAGGTTCAGATCCGGTTGGGTGAAAATGTACTTCAGACTTTGGTGATCAGTGAATATTTCGCAACGATTACCGAGGAGGTAATGTCGCCAAGTCTTAAGCGCATAGACTACGGCTGCAAGCTCTAGATCATGAGTAGGATAATTCTCCTCATGTGGGTGCAATTGCCGTGAAGCGTAAGCAATTACGTGTCGATCTTGCATGAGAATGCAACATAGTCCTTGTCGCGAGGCGTCGCAGTAGATAACAAAGTCCTTGGAGAAGTCTGGCGGTACCAGTACGGGAGCAGAGGTCAGGCGTCTTTTCAGTTCCTGAAAGCTGTGCTCACATTGTGGAGTCCATTCGAACTTCTTATCTTTCTTGAGGAGTTCGGTTAGAGGTTTGGCAACCTTGGAGAAGTTCTGGACAAAGCGACGACAATAGCTCGCTAAGCCTAGAAAACTCCGAACTTGCTTGACTGATTCAGGGTCCAATTAAGGACGGCTTGAACTCGCTCTGGGTTAACAGCAATACCTTTACCAGATATTACATGACCGAGATAGGTCACTTCTGACAACCAGAATTCACATTTCGAAAATTTGGCATAAAGGCGATGCTCTCGAAGTTTCTTCAACACTAGCCTTAAATGTTCGGCATGTTCTTCCTCGTTCTTGGAGTAGATGAGTATATCATCGAGATAAACTACGACGAATTTATCCAAATACTCCATGAAGATTGAGTTCATTAACCGAGAAAAGGTGGCTGGAGCGTTGGTTAAACCGAAGGACATGACGGTGTACTCGTATTGGCCATAACGAGTAACAAAGGCCGTTTTAGGGATGTCCCCGTTTCTGATTTTTATTTGATGGTAGCCCAACCTCAAATCCATCTTGGAGAAGACTGAGGATCCAGCGAGCTGATTGTACAGGTCGTTGATCCTGGGAAGTGGATATTTGTTCTTGATTGTGACCAGATTGACAGGTCGGTAATCTACAACCATCCGGTCCGTACCATCCTTCTTCTTGACGAAGAGGATGGGGCAAGCCCACGGAGATGAGCTAGGTCGGATGAAACCCTTTTTCAAGGACTCATCGAGTTGTTTCTTAAGCTCGGCTAGTTCTAGGGGTGCCATCTTATAGGGTCTTCTAGCAATCGGAACGGTTCCTGGAATGAGATCTATTACGAACTCAACATCCCTGTCAGGTGGAACACCTGGCAATTCCTCTGGGAAGACATCCGGGAAGTCACAGACTACCGGCACGTCCTCAAGGTCTGGCAAAGGGCTGGCGTTAAGAGAATATAATTGTCGCTTGGCTATTCGGGTCAAGACATTGACTATCTTCCCCGAAGGATGGGTGAGTTGAACAGTCCTAGAGAAGCAATCAATTTTGGCTTGATGAGCTGACATCCAGTCCATACCCAAAATGATATTAATATCTGAAGATTTAAG